>NW_014555716.1:202188-344016 GCF_001313825.1 Dinoponera quadriceps
GGGGAGAGAGAGAGTGAGAGAGAGACCAAAAACAACATACACATATATGCATACATATATCTATATATATATAAAGAGAAGAAAAAAAAGGGATGAATATATAAGAATCCAACTTGGTACGAGTGCCGCGACGACTTAGTCTTCCTTATCAGGCTCCTCCATGAATACTGATGATCGAACTGCCGGGGGAGGGGAAGAAGTGGAGCGGGTGGGACTGCGACTTCTGAAGGAAGGCACAAATCATAGCCATTCTATTGCGCACGTACTAGAGAATAGGGCCTTATACTCCGAAGGATATTTAGCTCTTCTCACGTGTTAGTGACCTCTATGTTGCATGAATTAAGTTGACAAGCGGTCAACGCCCGTCCGCCAAAGTTGCCGATCGGTTGTCAGTGTTCCGTCGCCAGCCTCTTCGTCGTCGGACGCTCCTGGGCGCGCTTCAGCCGTTGCAGCAGGAGGATGTGCAGCTGATCGATTTCTTTGGGCGCCGCCTGAACGATTACGATTCGCACGTCGCCCATCTCCATCGCGGTCAGCCTCAAGGACTTGGGCCCGGCCCGCTCCGCGGTCATACCCGGCCATACTTTCGTGTTCAGGATCACCCGCTGTGTGCCGGCGGTACGGCCGACCAAACGGGACTCTTCCTCGAGATCGTTCAGTCTCAACGTGCCCCTACCTCTCTCCAGCCAACTGCAGGTAGTCTGCAATACCGAAGACCGGATTAAATGATAATTGCATCATTCCACCGACTTTTGGCGTGTCACATATCTTCGAAATATCCACCTACTCGAAATGTAAATTTCGAATTATCCGCTACTCAAAAGAGTGTAAAGAAGGATTATTTCGGATTATTCGTTGCTCGAAACGTAAATTTCGAGTTATCCGCTACTCCAATGTAAATGATGTATTAACACTTATTTGCCACGTTCATTTTCTTAACTGATAATTACTCTAAAGAAATAATTAACATAATTTGGTAAATGTATCATTTTCACTTCGCGTTTCATTGATTCTCTATTGACAGTACGACAGATTTCTCAAGTGCAGCTAATTATACTCTACGCGTAACTTAACGAGTAATATAAGCGATCGCCACGATATTTTGCGTGTTAATAACCTACATTATGTATTAAAAATTGATTAATATACATACATATATATTATTATTATAAATGTAAAACTAAAAATTTATAAATATGTAACTTTTATACTTTCTCTATTTCTTCATTTTAACGATCTAGAATCTATTAATAATTCCAGTGATCTTTTAATAGTTCATGAATAACACATATTAATAGACATACCTTATCAAACGCAAATAGCTTGCAATTGATCTGAAGGACGTTCGTTTCCCCTTCCTCGCCGGTCAGCAGTGTCACTTGATTATACTTTCTCTTGTTGGCGCGATTAGCCTCTTCCAGCGCTTGCGCCGCCTGGGTTAACGTTAAACCTGGCCTGACAGTGGCACGGCAGACCGCAGCTGCGTTCGAGAACAGAAGTTCGGACGATCCGTTCTCGTTGGCCTCCTCTTTCATGTCACTTTTCGCTTCTTCCTTCTCCGAATTGTCCGAACTCTCCGTATCGGTAGAAACGGTGACACGTTCCTTCAAATTCTGACCGAACACAAAGCTAGGAGTGGAGGCACTAGGTGCCATAGTGCTATTTACATTGTTCTCGTTCTCCTTCGTGCTTATATCCAGAGGCAGGAATTTCGGCTTCGCCTCTTCCGCGGGCTTCTCCTCCTCCTTGACATCCTTGCTAGTCTCAGCTTTATTGCTCGGCGTCGCGGACGTGTTATCCTCCTCTTCCATAGAATTGTCGGTGACTTTTGTGAACGGATTGTTAAATTTCGATGGTTGCAGAACGGTCTTGTCGTTAGCAACTAAAGAACTATTGGTAACTGAGCTTAATTGCGACGGCCTTAATATAGATGACTTTGATTTACTAGTTAAGGTATTTGAGGATTCATTCGCACCGAACGAATTACCAAATTTCGAAGCAGCTAGCACACCTGTAAGCATACGTGTGAATTGAGACGCGGTGTACCTTGTATTGCTTGATACATCTTGTACTTTAAGTCTCGTGTACAATCTGCCTGCGTAAACTTACAATTTATTTTATTAGAAGAGTTAACAGCTACAATCGTCGATTCTTGATCACTTGGCTCCTTGGCCATTTGATCTTCTACCTTATCTGCAAAATATATTGATAAGTAATTAAACATATCCCATCCATAATGCCAAAAAGACTGATGTTATTTATATATTATACATAAGAGAAATAAACTTGATATTCCTATACCTCTGAACCTTTTCGACGATACTGACATATACGCATACATTTAGAGTTCAATTTTCCTCTTTTAACTCAAATATTGTTGACAAGACATAATGCATGTCATTAAGAACAAATATTCACGACAAGAGCCCACAAGAAAGAGAAACATTCTGTTACCTGACTGATAGATGTTATATCCGTCGCTTTAAAATTTAATCAGTTTCTCCCAACTCGAATAAATTCATCTCTGAAGAAATTAAAACAAACAAGAGATCACTTCTTCAAAAATGCTTATATCATTCGGTAGGTAGCTCGGAGAGTCTCGCATGTCTCTTAGCACCTAATCTTAATTATTAAGTAAACATACATATGAAGTAACATTATATTTCAACCAATTAATTTTACATCTAGCTCAAACGACTATCATACATTGAGTAACTACCCGGCGTGATCTCTTTGTTGTTTTGAGCGGTGCAACTTTCAAGCAACGTAAGATATTAATAATTCACAGTAACGACAGGAGTTCTCGTACCTCGGTCGGTGGTCGACGTGGTTGAATTACTGTGCCCCGAATTTTCAGGGGAGCTTTTCGAAGGGTCCTCGGGCGGGTCGACCTTCAGGATAAGCGACGAATGGCCTGGTTGCTCCGTATCCTCTAAATACAACATAAACAAACGATTAAAATTGTTATCGCAGGCAGCCTTCGTCAGTCTGCGGGCACGTTTGTGAACGTGCAAATCTCGCAAAGAAACTGTTACATTGTAACTCGGACCGGGCTACATTTACGGGGAATCTACGGTATTTTTTTTGGCGTTATCTCGCGACATCAACATATGCACAGTATAGGCGTGTAATTAAATTTAGAGAAGCACAAAAACGCACCCTTGCAATCCGCCATTTTTTACGTATGAATAAATGGACACACGCTGCCGCTGCCACCTACTCGATCGAACGTTGGGTAAAAAAGTATAGTCTGCGTACTGCATACACTTGCAAATACGTCCCGCCGGTCCGACCTTGCGGTTTGCGGCGACCGAGGCTTGAAAATTGTCCGAAGCACTTCGTGAAACTCGCACGTGCATGTAGGTGTGACGTACTGTTTGTTAACATGAAGTCAAGTCACTTTTCGTAAACTTGGTCGGACGGTGTAGCACCACTGAAAAATAATAGAGTTCGTTTAACCTATCATTGAGTCGTACTACTACGTGCTCGGATTCCTCGTCGAGACAAGTGTCGCCACGTAGCGAAGACGTTAGAACTAATCTTGTAACGTCACGCATCAGAGATCCGAAATGTTTCTAGCCGAGCGCTTAAAGGCTGTGTTCGTATGCATTCGCTTGCCAGAAGTGAAGATCTATCATTCGTGTTTAGGCCCTGCGCACAGTTGAAATATATATTTGGAGTAAGAATAAATGTTAAATATTAGGAGTAGGAATCAAGAGAAAGAATGAAATATAGGAAAGATATAAATATAGGAATCGTGTTGTATACAGCCGTTCATTACATCCCGTTGTGTGAAAATAATTCCTTATTCCTATTCCTAATATTTAATATCTATTCTTATCACTAATATACACAAATTAAAGGAAATTTCGCACTTTTGAACGAATGTCATTTGTACGCGTTTATTTACTTACGCGATGCAACTCGACAGAAAATAATCGTAATAATCATGAAAAAATGTACAACTTAACGGATTTCGATTTACATTTATGTAGTACCGTGAAAAATAAATGAATCATGTTCGAAAGTGTGTGTTCTGAGAACTGGAGACCTCAAGATGCTTGCCGAACTGTCTCATTATCCCTACTTTTGCGCAAATTGCAGCCCGTGAGTTCCGCTTATTCCTCGTGATCGAGAGAACGACGTGTTAAAGACGGGTCATTGCTTTTACATACGTAACATTTCCTATATATTTCATTACATTTTCATACCTTCTTATATATTTCAATTAACATTTGAACTAACACGGCTCAAGGGAGGATCAAACGGGTCTTTGTTTCTCGACAACAACGCGTTCGCTCGAGCGGACCTTCGTCGGCAACTACGAGTGAGAAAGAAAAATCCGTTCGAACATAAAACGCACACTTCTTGGAATTCGAGTGCGACAATATCCCCTACGTGCCGAACAACAGACACTTGCTGCTACTTTGCACAGCTCGTGCACTCGCGCGACGAATCCCATCGTCGTCGGTTTCCCGGGTAACCGGAGCGCCGCGCGGAGGCACAACAATGAGCGGAGGATTCGCCACGCGAACAACGTTGCCGTGAACATGTCCCACAATATCGAGCAACTACCGCTGTCCGGCAAGGATATCGCGGTACCGGCCAAGCTGCCGATGATCCTGAAGCAGTTCTGCAAGGCCGCCATCCGGACGCAGCCTTACGATCTGCTCAAGTGGTCGAGCTCGTACTTCCGCGCCTTGGCGAACGGTGAGGAACCACCGACTAAATCGCGACTGGAATACCCGCCGCCGAGCACCGCCTCCGGCTTGACTCTGGGCTTCCTCAGGGTGCTGCTGCGGCAATTTGGAAGTACGACTTCGCTCCGGGACGGACGTTCCTGTCGACTGTGAACGAAGAGGAAGAATGAGAAGAAGGGGAAAGTCCGCTTTTCAGACGGTCTATAATTCGCAAGTAGATTTTCCCGCTTGTGCATCCCTTTGAATTCGCAATTAGAGCATTTATATTACTAATTACAATTTGTATTATCAATTACAAGTATATCGTAAACATGTTATAAATTATAGTTTAAAAATACTGACCTTTTCGGTCTCTTCTTCCAAGGTGGAAAAATTCAAATTTTCCGCGAACGAATTTTTCTACCTTCGGGGAAGAAGTCGGGAAAAGTCAGCGGGAAAGTGGAAAAACTCGGTTTTTCCCGAACCTCCGAAATTATATTAATAATTACAACTAAATACAACAAATATAACTAAAAAAGAAATAAAAAAGCAACAAGAGACACAAGCGAAAAAAAAAGGAAAATTCTCTCTTTTGGATTTATGTTAATTTATTTTGTGTTATTTTATCAGATTTCTCATTTATATCCAATTCTTTTTACTTTTTTAATGTGTTTTCTCACATTGAAAGTAGAATTTTGTTTTAAATTTTGTCGTGAATTATAGATCGTCCGAAGCGAACTCGCGCTTTCGTTGTATTATCGGGCGCTCATTCTCGCGATTTGCCGTTGCAGATTACAACAAGACTTTACCCGTGGAGGCGATCGCGCGTCGTTGGGACTGCCTTTGTCTGGATCGTCGGGACTTCCAGACAATCACGACGATCGGCAAGTTTCGTCGTAGCTGCCAAGTGAAGAGATTCTTGGCTATCGCGGTGGGCCTGCTCGGCGGCAACCTCACCGAGACGATGATCATGGTCTGCCAGTTATTCAGCCACGAGCCGGACGGCGGCTCCGCGATGATCCCGCTCAATTTGTTCATGGAGATATATGAGTAAGTATCCAGAGGACGTTAAGATGCCGGGTAATACCTTAAAACGTTTCAAAGATGTCTTCAAGGCAATTGTATCGTGGAATGCAGGATTTTGCAGGAAATGACGATCTTAAAGGGCCCCTAAATAAGTTTATTATTTAGGGAAAAGGATGCAAATACGGAACGGTTTTAAATGTTCAAGAAAAACTGTAGCTTAAAATGTAAATGTTGAATGAGTCAATAATATATCCCAACTGTTACTATAAATTCTGCAAATTTCCTATAGTTATATTTTCAAAACAAAGTGGCCAATAATTCTGAAATTCTCATATGTAATGTCTTTATATTAGTTCTTAATATCACAGGGATTCCACATTAAAATCCAAAATGTGGTTTAGAAGAAATTAAAAATAGAAGTTAAAAATAGGGCGTTGACCTTAAGGAATTAAGGACCTTAAGGAAAGGTCGCAGGAGTGAGTTAGCAAGTTGCCGGGGCAGCGACGTTGACATGTGCTCTTCCGGTTCTTTTTCCGGTTGAACGTCTCTGTCGTCATCCACAGGTACCTGGCGGGACTCGCGTGCGACGGCAACGAGAAGAGTTCCGGCGACGAGGAGTCGAGCACGTGTAAGGACACTTCCACCCGTCACACTTCCTCCATGAACAGCCAGGATGATACCGATGCGGACGTCAATCTGGATCTGGAGTCGATGTCCAAGGACGAGGTTAACTCGTACTCCAAGAGTACGTTATCCGTTCTGTTCCAGTGTTCTCTGCCTCCGAGTTTGTTTCATGCATTCGTTCCTTCCGCAGCCGATCCGTCGACGGAACCGGTGGAGAGCAGTTCGTTGGAAAGGGAGGAAAAACTGGACGCCCTGATCGGCGGAGATCGCGTGGCCAAGGATACTGCAATCGGCGAGAGATTCTGCGGCACGAAGGACGTGAGCAACAGCGACGGGAGCGTCGTCTCCGGAGCGGAGAAGGACAAGAGGACTGCTGGTCGCCTGAATGTGCCAGGTAAGCGATCGCACCATCGAGTCTTCCCCGTGAAGCCTACGCTGAGAAAAATCCATCAATTGCTGACTTGTAATATTGAGTTGGTCGAGAAGTTCGATTGGGTTTTCTGTTCCTCTTCTGGCGGCAGACCTGTCGTCTTCTAATACGGGATCTAATGAACGTTGCCAAAAAACTAGCGAAGAATCGTAGACAAGGACGATTACTTGATTGATGAATAACTTTTCATTGCAGTTTTCTTCTTTCTTTTGCTCTAAAAGTCAGCGAATAATTTTAACATGACATGCAACCTTCGTTCCTAGCTTATATCTTTTCTTATGATTCCGTCACGTTAATTTTACGACTGCTTGTTGATTAGCTTGTTAAAGTAAAAGGAAAGTTCCCGAAGTATTTCACAAACGTGCTCGGTCGATTACAAAAATACCATCTTATGGACATATTCTTTTATTACAACGTATTCCGCAAAAATCCCCGGCATTTTCGTTCCTTCGCTCCTCACGTCATCAGACGAGACGGCTGCGACGAGGAAACAGGAGTCTTAAAATTATAGATTTGGCATATTTCAGACTTTCAGTCTGAAAGTTTCCGACGCTCACGCAATTGTAAACTTGTAAAACTAATCGAAATTACTTCAAAGTCAGCATCGCGGTAGACTCGGGAATCGAACTTTTTCATCGTGGACGGAAACAGGACTTTTCCCGACGAGTTTCACAACGAATATCTCATAACCAGTAGGAAAATGTATCTCCTGAGAATACCTGAGAAACCAATTTTCCTGTTGGACGCGAGATGCGTTCCGGAACTTATCCGGAAAAAAAAAAGCGTCGCAACCTTTCCGTCCACGATTGTACCCGTGACTGTCTGTCTGTCACGATCTGACGATCCGCGGGGAGCCGCTTGAGCCTGAAATTCAAACCGCAGGTATAGGAGCGCGCCTGTCAGCCGAAGAAGTCGCGAGCGTAGCGGCGTGGATGACCGAGTGCGCGCTGCTTCAGGAGGGTATGGTGGGTCCGCGAAATATCCGGCACACGGAGTGTCCACCTCTGCACCGGCGATCGGATTCGTGATGACAAGTGTCGCGCGGACACACGTAGAACCGCAACCGCGACGTGGAAAGCGGTCGCACGCATGATCTGCGGAGACACGCACGCAATAGCTCTCGCTTGCCGCGCGCGCGGCCTCGACGTTTCCGCTTAGAATCGAACTCTTTATTAAAATGTAATTACAAAAACTGTTCGCCCGCAGTATCACAGAGGTAATATCATCTTATCTAATTTTAGAAAACGACTCACTGGAAGTTCTTACCGGATAAAGAGCCCCCTTCCGCCTCCTGATCCTGTCCGATTGAGAAACGTTTAACCGTAATATTTGACTAATATTTGTGATTCATTCCTTATATCATGTCGAAGATCCCTCACACGAGGAGCGTGGGTAACTCGCGAATTCTGCACAACCTCCGCATATGATGAGAGAGCACGTGATAGAACGTGAGAGCGAGCAGCAGAGTTACTAGGCACAGAAGCAAGTTCCGGGCCTTGGCGCGACTCGCCTTCCACTCGAGCAGCTCGTGCCGGTGGGAGAAACGATTCCGATATTGCACCGGCAACTCGAAGGTGCTGCGCAACGGATACAGGGAACGATAGAAGTCGTTCAGCAGAGCGCGAACGATCTCGTTCTCGGACCGCCGGCTGGGATCCATGTCGTCGTTCAAGCAAATGAACTTCCTGAAAAAAAAAAATGAAAGACGATTAAGCAGCCCGTATCTGACTATTCGAATTGAAGATTGACGCAAGATTGAAGATTGGAACTTGATCGGTCGGGGTAGAGAGGGCCAAGGTGGAAATTGGTTGATTCCTGGAATTTCAATCTCTAATTTCTGAGTAGAATTTTTATCTCCGATATGTTGACTTTCATCAGAATAGAATGATTTTATAACAAACGGACAGAAGAGCCTGAGAGGCTCTCAGTGCAGAATAGCTGAAATTAACAATTCGAAAATATTTTACCTCCTTTAATTCTATTTATTCAGTAAAATAGTAACATTAATGTAAATGACAGGCTATTTATTATTATATCATGAAATAATAATTCTTCTATCCGAATGAAGTTTGATATCTTAGGCTTCCGCAGTGTGCAGAGATCATTTCCAATCTTTGATTAGAATTCTAATCTCCAGTCACTAATATGAATTTTAATCTCCAATCTAATACGTTAAGTTTGATGTTCTAGGCTTCCGGGTATAAAGTAGTCACTGATTAGAATGTTAATCTCTAATCTGATATTCGGTGCTTCCCCGTGCGCGGAGAAATAATCTCCAATCTTCGAATGATAATCTCTAATCTCCGATCAAAATTCCGATATCTAATCTTTCTCAGAATTTGAATTTCCGCAATCGTCAATCTTCAACACCTGACCGCTTCGGGGTCGCTCGAGTGTCTCTACACGTTCGACGGTAAGGAGAAAAGCGCGGACACGTACTTGGGATCTCGTCGGATCTCATCGAGCAGCTGCACCGTCAACGAGACGTTGCTCGTCAACATCTCGAAGATCTCGTTCTTGCCGGCTTTGATTACCTCGTGCGGGTACCGGCTGCTCACGCCGAACCTTGAGCGCATTCTCCTAGAGACCGTCTCGCAGTTCGATATCAGTTCCTTAGAAACTACCGGCTGTAAGGAAGCAGAGGGAAAGTTTGCAGAAGAGTTTCGCTCGGCTGAGAAGTGTCGATCGCGTCTGCAACACTCACGAGAGTCGAGTCCAGGTATCTCTCCCCGGGCGGGACGCGGACGGTCTCCGGCAGATTCGCGCGACGCGAGCAGTTCGTGATCGCGCTCTCGAACTCCATGACTAGATTGTAGTCGAGAGGCAGGGGGTACAGTCTCGACAGGAGCGTCCTGATCTCCCGGTCCGACCAGGTCCTGAAAACAACGAGTCGCTTGTTTTTCTTTTTCACCCCACCAGCGCGAAATGCGCGACGATTTCCTTACTGCGACTTGTCGGTGTCGAACGCGTCGAATATCTCCTCGATCGACACCCGCCGCTTCTCGCTGGCGAGGAAGTAGAAGTAAGAGAACGCGAACTGCATGTCCTCCGGGTCTCTCACACGGTGACTAGAGGTCTTCCTGAACTCGGCCTCGAATTTCTGCTGCATGCTCGCCACCACCCACTTGTCGATCAGGTGCGGCATGTGCGCCGGCACTCGCCTCCGTTCGAGTCCGTAGACTCGGTTGTAGATCTTGTTGACGTACAGCAAGGACTCCGCGTAGGTGTCGAGTCCCCGGGCATTGTGCCGCCACTGATTGGGGTAGGCGAACTTGCCGAACTTCGCGGAACCGTTGGCGCGCGCCGGGTTCACGATGTCGTCGTTCGGATGGCTCCGCTTCGCCGACTGCTCGACTGTGCGACTCTTGTTGCTCGAGACGCTTCTACGCGGCGGTTTAGGATACATGGGAGAATTCTTCGCGGGCCCACCGTCATCTCCGTCGTCAGGTCGTACGTCGCGTAGTAGCCGTAATTTCGGCGAATCGGCAGCCTCGAGGCCGTCCGACTCGAAGGTACTGAGATTACGCGCGAGCAATGCTGGAATCGTGGACGCCTCCGTGTTGTCCCACCGCGTTAGACCGCGGCTGTTCTTATTGCGCAAGATGTCCAACAACTTCAGCCCGTTATTGCTGACCTCGCGGGAGTCTTGCAGATACTTGTACGGGTAGTCGTTTTCCTCCTCCATCGCTTCGCTGTCGAAGGGGATCGCGGTGGTCTGACAATCTCCACCTGCGCATCAAGTCGTGTCGTGAATCTTCATGTCAGAAACGAAGATCCGTCCTTAAAGTTACCGGGATTTTGCGCTTACTTTTAGATTATGTACATACACATAGAATTTTTAGGTTTTTCAATTTTTATTTGACTTTAGATCCGGAAGAAGTTACCCTGTATTATCGCTTACCGTCGAATTCGCACAGGGTGGTGTTGCAAGCGTGGTCACACGACCCGTCGCCCACCCACGCCCACGGACAAACCTCGGAGCAATCAGGAACCCACCAAGCCAGATACATCTTCTGCCCACCCGCTTGAGTGACGAAATCCTCCGGCCATATCTCGGCGCCCAGCATAACGTCGTCGTTGAAATACAAAAATTTGTCCGATATCCCAGGTATCCTGGAAGAAGAGAGGGAAACATCGTTACGACCCGGCACACACTACTATATACACATATCTATCTGTTGTATATATTTCCAAGCACCTATGAATATGACTTTCAATAGCAGGACTAGAAAAAGTTGGTAAATCACTTTTATTCAGAAAAATATCTTCGTGAGTGACCAAGGTCACCCGTGGATTATCCATGTCGAGCCAGCTCGGTATCTGGCCGTTGGTGACGATGTAAACGTGCCGTACCCAGGGCGCGTACATCTCCAACGACCTCAGTGAGTAGCGCAGCTCGTCCTTGTCATTGAATCTCGAAGCGGCAGCGCTGAGAGGCACGACCGGGATGTGTCTGCGGAGGCTCTCCAAGAACAACGGATCGGATCCGTTTACCCACGTGTAAACCACGTCTATCGGGACATGCTGGCAGAGTTTCCTCTGGAAGGAAACCCCGAGGATATTGTCGTTGAAGGAGTGGAAGACCGCCTCGTACTTCTCCTTGCTCCATGTCAACCACACCTGCGGCACGGAAGAGTCGCAATTGAGACCCGCCCGGGGATCGAACTCGTCGATGCAAAACGTCGACAACGTTATACTGTACATGCAATTGTAGAAATGATCCCCCCCCCCCATCTCTCCCGAGAGATCGATGGGGATTAACGTATTCGGGGAATCGTTCGCGCGTGAAGAAGAAAAGGGAACAAGCAAATCCATGCAGCAACACACACAGGAGCGTCGTTCTAACCTCTCCGAAGTGTATTATGCCGATAAATATGCAAGTGAACGCCAACAGGATCACGAGCAGGGAGTACTTGTACGAGAGCAGATCGTAACACCGTCGCTGTATCAATTTCCATGTGCTCATTATATTGATACAGACGTTGGATGCGATCAGCATCGCGTCACGGACCGACGGATGAGGAAACGCGCCGCGCGCCGCTCGCGTGTCCGCGCCATCTGCGAAACGTCGCGTCCGTCGTTCGGCTCGCGAGAACCTCCTCCCATCTCGCAACTCTTCCGCTCGTTCCTAACAAAAATAATTAATAGAATAGAAAACGTTTTCACTGAAAAATTCGTCAGCCAATCGTTAGCCAATCCGGCGGCAGCGATTTTAGCATTGACGGATTATTTTAACGTATATAAAAATATTGATGTGTTTTAAATCGACTAGCTCATGTTGAGAGTTAATTTGTTCAAAATTAATCAAGTTAATTTGAAATTCTGTGAATGAATATATAATGAAATAATGCGTGAACTTTTTAACGTAACTTTTAAGTGGATAACTATAATAATATATAATAGTTATTACCGAACTCTGTGTATCGGAAATAAAAATATCTTGATTACATGTCGCGCGGAAGAAGCGCAGAGGAAATGGAGAGCGACGAGATTCATTTGTAAAGGAACAAGTCACGTAAAATACCTTTCATATAATTACAAGTCTTGTTTGATTTGAAGTTACATGTTTGATATATGACAAAAGTATTACAACAGTTTTATGCGCATTGATTTGTATAAAATTATGAGGTCGCTTAACGTATATCCCGTTAGTTCATTGAGATATGTATTACTTATTTTACATTGTCACGCGCACAAAAAAACGATTTGAATGCCGAGAGAGACATTGCGCTCGTTCAACTAAAATTGTAATACTGTCAACGTTTGTAAGATGATGAAGTAAAGTCTCGTCTTGTCAATCTTGCCCGAATCTGAATTTTCCGACAAGTGAATACAATTTTCTCTCTCTCTTTCTCCCTCGATCGTGAGTTTAATTCAACGTAATAATTTGCCAAAGATAACGTAGTGATCGCGTAACTTCCATGATGATCTCTATCATGTGTGAGACAAATTTTTTAGAATTAACAATCACAGATAACTAGGAATTCTGCACGAAAGCTCGAATCAAAGTACGCCGTCTGCGAAACTAGTCTGTACACAATAATCCCACGACACATCGGAATTAAACTGTAAATATATATATATATATATATATGTATGTATATATTATATATACATACATGAAATACTTATACACACATGTATACGGCTGCGCTTCGTTCACAATATACAAATATACACCTAATACTTGCGCACCCGCATCTTTAGTCCGTCGCATCAATGATGAACGCTGCTCCGTCGATACACTTAACGCAAGCTGTAACAAGCTGTCCATATGAACTCGTTATCTCTTATCTCTTAATTCTATCGACGCCGCTTATAGGAGAACTCGAGGCAAGACGGGGTCGCATGGTAAGACGGGGAAACGCTATCCCAGACAGCACAACGTCTAAAATCAGATCACAAAGGTCATGAGACTTCTTTAACACGTGTATAGGATGTCAGGATACAAGGATATAGAAATAACCACGCAACTATAGACTTGGAGTTGCACGTGACGAACGGTAGCAGGAGCTCATTGAACTAAAGAACACACTGGAACGAGCACTGGCGTGAGGGAGGCCTGTTAGAGAGGCTGTGCGGCAAAGGCCACATCTAAATTATATCTCGTTCTTACTAACATGCTATGTAGTCTTACTAACATGTTATATAGGCTAAGATAAGACAAAGATGGACATACTACTTGGATACTTGTTCTCTTGGCACGAGGTCATCTGCCAGAAACAAAGGCAGTACTCGTTCCAATATGTTCTTTAGTTCGGTATAGGAGCCACTATGTCGCAAGTTCGAGTGAGTTGATGAAAACCAATAAATCCGATGTAATTTTACGAGTTGCTCGATACCGTGTCGAGATAACTTTGTGTGTTTGTGGTACGACACGAAAAGAGGAGAGTAAATCACACGTAATATGTTATATTTCATGATAGATTAGTCGTTTGTCTTCAACCATTTCATCCTCAACGCTATCCCATCTTATCGCGAATTATAAGGCAAAATGAGGTCAGAGGTTTTTGAAAAAAAGCTCTCTTTCTCTCAATTTGTTTATATATAATCAAAGTTCAATTAAAGTTGATTATAAAAAGAAACGTTAATAATTATCTGAATTAAGATTGTTTCGTTTCTATTCATTATTTTCTCTTAGCATCCCTGTCTTATCCCTAAGTTCCCTATTACGGATTCGCAAATGGACGAGTGTTAACTGTTTCATCCATACCGCCCTCTTCCATTCGCCCGTGAGCCTGTTACGGTA
This sequence comes from Dinoponera quadriceps, assembly GCF_001313825.1. Taxonomy (NCBI): domain Eukaryota; kingdom Metazoa; phylum Arthropoda; class Insecta; order Hymenoptera; family Formicidae; genus Dinoponera; species Dinoponera quadriceps. Next base: position 216,197 of record NW_014555716.1, read on the forward strand.
GAAAAGCCGACCACCTCGGTCGTGATTATCGCAAGAGTATGTAGACTAGCAAAAATAACTTGTCCTCGATGTCGACGTTATTTGTAAGGCAACGCAGAGTTAGGTACGCCGTGTGTACGTATCTGATGACGTTTTCAGAATATACCCCGTTAGAGTCAGTCTTTACTGAGTAGCGACAAAATTTGCATCGATAAAATTTCGGTTCACTCGTATCGTATTATTAAAATTATAGTCAGTAGGGACGTGATATTCGCGTAATACAATTGGTCCGACGCGTGTTTCGAAAGGCCCGCTTGGTATTTTCGTATTGGTAGTTCGTGAGAGATGCAGAGCAAGAAGCTGCGATCCAGTATCACTTCGACTTCAACGAGAATACTTCGTCAACAGAGAGTCGTGTTTGTTTCTCGAAAAGCCTCTACAGTGTGTAAATTCTGAAAGATATATAGAGGAACGACGTGACGGATTTTACTGCATTTAAAGGAACTTGCTATTTTTCCTTTTCTTTTCACCTTTCTCTCGCCATCTTGGGTGTTCCGGTTCATTCAGGTAAACAGAACCCTGGCTGCGTTAAGAGGAGTTAAAATAAAATAAAAAAGTTTAGAAAAGTTTAATTCTTTTTCCTCTTTTACATGCGTTCTTTTCTTTTTCCACACGTGCGATTTTGCTCGTCTGACGACGAGTTCTCCAGATGAAACGTAAATTCTATGTTCCTTTCTCGCGCGTTTGTAATTTCCACTTAGGGAGGTTATCATGCGCATTTATTCTCGCGACACTTAAAGAAAACTTTTCTACCTTTCTCCCGCCTTCTCGGGAGTTTTGGTTGCAGCGTACAGGCAAATAGAATCCAGACTGTTAAGAGAAATATATATATAAAAAAAGAGAATAAAGTATTTTATTTACTCTTTCCTTCTCCTTTTTTCACACACGCAATTTTGTGACGATTTTTGGTTCTGACGACATTTGGTTCTCAAGACGAAATCCTGTGAAATTCTGCGTCCCTTTCGCGCGCGTTAGTACCACCGTGAAATTACCATCCAATGTGTACAAATCATGCGTTTGTCCTCGCAACATTTCTGCGGTATCACTAGTCGTCGAGTCGCGTGAATTGCGATCCGCGATCTTACGAGGAATTCTCGATGATATCACCGAAAGGCAGATCTGATCATCCACAACAATACGAGCACATTGAGTATCTGGGTTAATCTGTGTACCCAATACAGCCTGCAACAAGTCGATTATTCACTTATTTTCCCCGTCGTGAGCGTGAAACTGACCTGAAGGTCAGTTCGCTGGAGACTTACTTTGACAAGCGATTTCGCGCTTTGCTCAACGTGTCCAGGTCGTCCCTCAGGATGTACTTTCGGATACCTAACATGTACAGACGCATGTACGTGTCCCAGTCCAGATTTCGGAAATCCAAGTTGAAGTCCTCACAATTTCCCGACGCTGTCACAAACTTCAACAACTCCGTCATGTTGTTCGAGTAGAACTTCCACTCGTTCGTCGCGAAGAACTCGCCGGTTTGCGCCGCGCGTTCGAATCGTTTGACGATCTTCATCATTCTGAGAGGAAAAGAAAAAAAGAAAAGTAGCATTTGTGACAGTAAAATTGCTCGTGTACACCAAAGAGAGAGAGAGAGAGAGAGAAAGAAAAAGTACTCACATCGGTTTGCCACCTTGGACCTTTATTAAAAGATCAAGGACGAACGCGGGTAACACGTGCAATGTGGCCGCCAAGATGACGTGAAGGAATTTATTTGTTCTAAACGTGAAGCCCGGATACCACATCACGTATTTTGACGGGTTCTGTATGGCGTGTTTCTTCAGAAGTATACCGTATTCGCGCCATCTAGTAAGCAGAATTATTTTCCCGATTTAGCTACTTCAGCGGTTTAGCGGAATTCCGCTGACATCTCACGAGATACTCGACATACCTGATGGGATTCATCGTGCTACTGGTGCAGTTGTAGACCTTTATCGTGTTGCTACGTTGCGTGGCGTTATGCCAACACGCGCAGATCAGTGTGTCGATCACGTAATCGACAGGTACAACATCCACAACCAAATCTTGATCGCAAATGATGGTTCTCACGGTACCCCTGCCCATCTCCGTCATTATACCTGTCGAATGATCAAAGATTACTCATCTATTAATGTCGTTATTGTGTGATTATAGAAGAGAAACAGTCGATTAGAGATACAGTTAACGCAATCAGGCGCCTTTGTGTATATATTATCCCTTTATCAAATTATTGCTTTTCAACCGTAATTTTGTTCTCTGGCTTCTGTCGAGTCGATGTGTTTGGAAAATTGTATGCAACGTCAATTGTTAACAATATTTGATCCAAACATGAAAAATAATATTTCAATACTATGATTCACATAAAATCAATTTCGAAAGATTGATTTAACGTTTCTTGTTTACTGGGACGCGTCTACCTTGACAAGCTTTCACGTCTTACGAGGGAAAGCCGAGCGACTTAATTCTTTCATGGCTTCGCCACTTGCTACACGTCGCTCGAGTCTTAAATGTAAACACAGATCGCTTATTCACAACGAGATTATACCTGTGATGCCGCATGCATTATCTATCCAGCCCGGAAACGGTTCCTGGTACGCGGCACACACTATGCTCGGCCGTACAATCGCGATTGGCAAATCGTTCCCTTTACTCAGCACAATTTGCTCCGCCAGACTCTTCGTCAACGTGTAAGTATTCGGATGTTTGCCTAACAGCTTCTTCTCTATTATGTTCATCGTCTCGTCGTCTAGATTTTCGCACATGTCGATCACCGTGTGCGGCTTTACCTGCGTGCTATAACGTTAAAAAGACACATGAGAGGTGTACACAGATAGTAATGCTCAAAACTAATAGAAAAAAATTAACAAATAAAAAAGTCTTGCGTATCTCTTACGAAAAGAAGATGGACTACAGGGAGAGAAATATCTAAAGAATAAACTTATTTATTCGGTGTGGATACTAATAATATAATCATACTTAAATCCCTTTAGATTCTTTGATTTAAATAGAATAAACAATTGCTTTCATGAAAAGCTACAGATTTAAGATGTATATTTTCTCATTTGGGAACAATTTTTCCTTAAAACCCAGTGAGAGATAAATATCGAATCGACGTCGATGCATTTCTCACTGAGAAAAGTGCGTATATTAATATAAACAAATGTGTTATTAGTACCCATCGAATAAATATTTATTCTCTCAGTCTAGATTTCACATGACGGAGGGAGTCTACATTGCGTTAACCCACTAATGGCCAATATCCCACTTATGGGGTGCTTTTCTCTTTTTTATTGAATAAAAAATCTATGATAAAATAATTAATAAAATTATTAATAAAATTATTCGATTGATGTGTAATTTTATTTTTACGTTCTCGGCATCTGACTCCCAGTTGTATCTATGCCTTCAGTAAAGATAATTCTAACACTAACCAGAGATTTGTAGTAGATAAGCAGACTGATCTCTCGATAAAAAATGTTTGCAAAGGGATTGTGACCTACAAGTCCACAAAACCTCATTCCAATCCGACTATACACGCTGGAAATATCGCGAGCGAGGAGTGACCGTCACTGGACGCACTTATAGCCCTAGTCATCGCGCGTTCTCCTCACACCACCCACCGAGTATCGAACCACGAGTATCTCTAAGTAAAAGCGTTTCGCTCGTACCTATGACCTGCATACTTCCATTCTTAACTGCCGGATGCCCCTATTTGATCCCGATACGGCGCTTGTCGCCTCCACCCGACACGGTCGAGTGATAAATGGAATAGCGGAACGGTGTAATTGCAAAGCAGATGGATGTCTGCCGGTGATTCGTGTGTGTGTACACGAAGATTCCGTACATAATGCCACTCGAAATTACAAGAATGAATGTTTCTCCCAAACCGTAGAACACATTCTTATCCATACAAGCAAATGTCAACAATCGATTAGAGTAAATTGTGCCAGTGAGACAATAGAGTACATCACTCTTCAATTTCATGCGAAAATAATAGTAATAATAGCTTTATTATGTTCCGAGTTTCTGAATAATCTCATTCGTGGCAGAATGATGAAACAAGCATGCAAAGGGCGAGGCGAAAGAATAAACTTCTTTAGGAGATTTAAATTCACAAAGTAAGGCAAAGGATAGAAATAGTACCAGTAACGAGATAAAAATACACATGAAAATATGAAAAATAATTATATAAAAGTATAAAATATATGAATATACAAAATAATAAAGATATATAATAAATAAACACACGCACATACGCGCGCGCGCGAGCGTCCATAGAAGGAGACAAATTCACTCTACGCGAGTGGGGAAGAGTCACTTTGACTTCGAGACGCGCGAAGATCTCCGTGGAAGGGATAAAATATCACGAGAAAACCGAGGATGCTCACCTGTATATCGTTTCGTTTATCTCCCGTCGGTCCGCGTTACTGTAAGCCGTGCTGACGTGAATGATGCTGATGAGACATTTTATGCTCCTGCAGAGATCCAGTATGCGTTCCGTACCTTTCGTGTTCATATTAACAGCCACCTTGAGCGGTTCGTCGAAGCGCACGGTAGCCGCGACGTGAAACACGATGTTGACCCTTTGTATCAGCATGTCCTTATCCTCGGCATGGAGGCCCAGTTCCGGCATACCCACGTCGCCGCTCACGGGGACGATCTTGTCTAGGACACCAGGAAAATTCAATCGAATCCTGTCGAAGACCTGCGAGAGGGGGAGAGAGAGAGAAAGAGAGAATGAGAGCGAGAGAGTTCTGTTTGAAGTTACCCGTTTCTTCGCGATGTTGTCGTTCCGTTTAAGTTATTTATGACGTTCTACCACTTCGTCACCGGCGCTGAAGTATCGCGTCTATAAGAAATATCAATTTGACACAAGTGCGCGTCAAAGTTACCGGGGCAAAATGTGACATACGACGTTAAGTATTCAAGGTAATAAACGGATAATGTAAGTTCGATAGAATAACGAGAGCAAGTGTGTGTACGTCTCTGTTCTTGAAAGTGTAGAGTTTCGGGGTGAAATCCTATTCGAAACGAATAATGATTCACTCGAGGCGACAATAAAAAGGGTTATCCGCAAGTATCCGCGCGTGTGTGCATATTTATTCTTTCTAATTAATTATTTATATTAATTTTACATATTAACCTTTTATCTCTCTTAACATCCTTATTCTTCTTCCGCCGATTGCGCGTTACACGTGAGCGGGTAACCCTCTTTGCTGACGCATACGATACGTACAGCTGTCAAAGCTGTCGCTTCTGCTTTCAATACCACTTTCTGAATTAATCAACAGTCATGAGAAACGTACAGCTAGAAACGAATACGGCTGATCGACAATTGATTAATAAATGGTAAGGCACTTCTGGAACTGAGGGTGACTTTCACTAGAGTCCAATTAAGCTAATTGACGGTTTAAAATATATATGTGTGTGTGTGTGTGTGTGTATGCGCGCTGCCAGTCAGATATCAGTTTTATCTTACTAACGCGGATAGAAATTATGAACTTTTCGATTACATATTGTTGAACAACAAGTTTCAAAACTGAAAATTAATGTTAGCGATTTTTATTATTATTCATCGATTGGCGTAATCGGTCACCCACACAGGTGACTTTCTCCAAATTCTCATTAGTCTAGTAGATGATTAACTGACAGAATTATCAACTAAAATTATGGTTAATGAAAAAATTAAGAGAGAAGGAGTTAATAATTACTTTTGGTAATTTTGCCAGAGAGAGAGAGAGAGAGAGAGAGAGAGAGAGAGAGAGAGAGAGAGAGAGAGAGANCGTCAATTAGATTAATCAGAATTTGGAGAAAGCCATCTTGAGTGTACTCACAATAGATTCACTCCTTAATTTCGCACGAAAATATTCACTCTGCACGAGTGAAGGGAGTCACTTGACTTCGAGTGAAGAATTTCACCCGAAGAAATATGGCGAATACGTACGGGATTTTTCAGCAGTTCCTTGCAACGTTCCTCGGCGAATTGACCCTTTTTCGAGCGGATTAAAAGGTAGATCGTGGCCAAACGAGGACACGAGCGCAGCAATTTTTCGAGCAAGGCTTTTCCTAGGAAGCCTGTGGCGCCGGTCACAAGGATCACCTTCTCGGCGAAGAACGCGTCGATGGAGCCGCCTCCCGGTTGCACCTCGTTCCTCGTGTGGTTCGGATCTGCTTGTGCGTTCGTCGTTCCCATTTCGCCGCTTTGTACCTCAGATGATGATGTCTGCGGAGATGCGTTCGCATTGGAGGACATTCGCAAAAATTGAGGACGAAGCAGGATCAAAGTTAATCGAAAATTAAATTTATATTGTGGAAAATTTGACTTGTGGATTTTTAATCTAAAGTGAAAGAAGAGATAAGGCCAATGAGAGATCTGAACGCCGGGGTGGATGTGGCGAGAAGTAAAATGTCGCGTACTAATACTCAACGTGAGACTCTGTTGCGTCTCATTTTATCATTCTTATTATTTATTTCTTATTTTTACTTTAATAGTAGAGGTGGAGGATCCAAAGATGTCTTTCTCGAATTTCAAATTTCGAGCAAGGAACCGACATGGTGAAGATTCAAATGATTGAAGTTCAATGGATGCGTTCAGCAGGGGATGTAGCTCGGTAAGCGCTCGGTGATTATTGTTTGTAAGTTGAATATATTTAGATCTTCGATAGACCCAGAAGAATGCAGTAATCAGGAGCAATAATCACTAAGTGCCCACCCAGCTATATTTTCTGCCGAACGTAGCTAATGTTTCTTCGAAAATTGCAAAGTCACTCTGTTCTTATAATTACATTGTGCAAGGTTTAGATTGTCGAGATAACGTTTCAGGCATGCGGTATAGAAAGCTGATATAGATCGAGGAATGAAGTACCGCGTGTAACGGTGTCAAGCAAACAATGTCGCCGTCATATTTTCAGCTTATTATGTAATTACTAAGACAAATGTGATGTACGATTGACATACGGCGGAGTATTACATTTTCCGGAAAATAAGCAAATCAAAAAGAGACGGATAAGCCCTTGTACGATCGAGCGATATCTCTCTACAGCGCTCAAGAACGGTAAGCTCGAAAAATCGGCATCTCCGGGACTTTGTCGGCTATTTTTCGTGGATACAATCGAGAAAAGAATAATGAAAGAAACAAAGAATAAAATAATACGCCATCGTGATAAATCGCTATTCACAAAAAAAAAAGAAACGAAAAGGTGGAGAGCTGATTAATCGTAGGTTACGAATTCAAATTTATTTACTTAAACATTCGCGGAAATTCACAGGAATTACGGCAGCCCGACGGACCGTTCGCTCGCCGTTCCAGAAGTTAGAGCGGCAATCGTTAAATCGCGATGCCCCCGAAGTAGGCGAAACGGTGCCGCCGTGCCGTTGCGCGACGGCGTGCATAGGCGAAGGGGTGTGTGGGTGCACGCGCGCGCGCGACGCGCTTGTATCCTTGACTCGAGAGCCGTAACACCCGTAACTTGTGCCGCATATTTTTTTCAAATCGATATAGCCGTGGTGACGGTCATCAACCGACGACGGGAAAAGCGCCCGTTAATATTTCACGCGCCACGGCGAACACACACACACACACGTCTCGTCGGAGCCGTGGTGGTGGTGTTGGTCGGCAATGCTTTGCGGGGAAGTGTTATAGACGTCACAGGGCCTACTTTCCGCCGGGCTCATGACGCCCTTTACCGACAAACGATCGAACGCGTATCGTACGTGTACGTCGCGATACTCGCCCCTCCGGCGAATCACCGGTGTTGCCGTTCGTCACGTCATCGGAATCCGTTTTCAGGCCGTTGCGCGTGAAAAAGAATGATTTATTTATTTACCTTACACGGATTAAAAACGCTCGAAATGACGGCTTATACCAATCGGATTTTTCATCTCTACTTTTAATCTCGGTAATATTTCACAGATTATTACGATGATGAGAATATGACAAAATTAGATCTCGATATTCCCAAGTAAAGCGAAAAGTCATCTTGACTCGGAATATCCCGAATGCTCCAGGAAGATCGCGGAAAATGATCACCGACTATGCAATCTGTGACTATATGTTGTTAGGTGCATCGTGAGTCTCGCAAAGCCGCACGTCGCAATTAAGTCATGTCGAAAACCGATCCTTCACGCTGACGACGCGCTGATTGTGACGTAAAATGTATCATTCCGATGTTCACTTCGACATTGTCGTCATTCAATTGTTCCACTTAGGATGTTGTGTCAACACATGTGTCACTGAATGGAGAGGCCCCTCCCCCCGCCGAGATACCGATGTTCGCGCTTCAGCCGGACCGTTTTCGAGCACCCGCCGTATCGGGCGCGCGGAATCGCGAAATCGGCGCGATTTCGCGATCGAAACCGCGAGCGAAAACCGTCGCGTTATCGCTTATCGATAATGCGAAAGCATCTCGTATTCTCCGGCAATCGATCGGACATCGAACACGCGATCAAACGGCTGCTACCATCAAGGCCAAATTTACGTTGGACTTATTTCTCGAGTCCATTCTCAATGCGGAGAGACGACAAAACGCGACAAGCGATAAGCGCGTGCCGCCTTATTGAGTGATATAATTACGAGCGGAGTTCGAGCCTCCCGACGAAGGCTCTTATCGTCGATTATCGAGCCACGACGCACTGACCTAACTCACGCTGGATAGGAAACGAGGCGAGATCGGGTGGCAATTATGAGAGAGAGAGAGAGAGAGAGAGACGGCGAGAGCGATCGCGCGAAGTTGTCCACGACGATTACCGCGCGGGAGAAAAGTTAAATAGCTCCCGCAGCTAAAAACTAACTCCCAGGTGAAAATTAATTATCCATACGATACAAGCGAAGTTAATTTAGCTAATTCTTTCTGTTCCTGTTTTCACCTGACATAACTAAAAGGAGGTCCTCCGATAACTAAATTTCAGTTGTGTGTCATACGGACAGCTAATTCCTTCCTTCCGTGCGTCGATTTGCGACTCGTGGAAATTGCCTCAGGACGAAAAACGGCCGAAGTATTCGCGGGTAGGGCGGGCGAAAATCGCGCGGAAATTTGCGATCGATCGTGCCTCCTTCTTTCTCTCGCCGACGGCTGTGTTGGCGCGTGGCGATACGAAAGCCGCGACGGAATCTGCGACTTCCGCGAACTTGCATGTAAAGCGATTACCGTTCTTGCTCTCAAGGATACTCGAAGCGGGCTCATCGATCGAGCTCATATTCCGGACAACTCCGCGTGTCCGAGCGATGGTGTGCGCTCGTGGCGTCTCATTAACATTTATCGCTCGGAGGAAAAGGCGACGCGGCGGCTTGCGGGCGAGCGAGAGCTTCGGCTTGCTCGTGTCTCGAAATCGCGAAAATCGCGATACTGCGACTTCTCCTCGCCGGCTTCCCCTACCGGGGGATCTAACGAGGCTGATCTTCGAAGATGATCGCGATTTTGAATCTCGGGATTTCCACTTCTTGGCGAGCTTTACGTCGCAAATAAACTTCGAGACTTGGACCGTACCTCATTTTACGCGGACGTAAAACGCGTCAGTGTCAAGACTACACGCGATTATTTCTGTCACTTGACCCCCGATGGCCCAATTTGGCTAGAATAACGGGGAAATCCGCGACCATTCCCGACTTCAACGCACTTTGAATATCAAGTTCTCGTTTGTTTCACGCGTAATCAACTTGCGTTTCGCAATAAGTAACAGAAATAAGAGAAGTTTGTGCCATCAGTTTAGTTGAGGGGACGTCAAAGAGCCGACGACGGACTTGATAAGCGTCGATAACGCGGAGGCGAACTTCAAAATTTCACGTCAAGTAAACGCGTGACATGATCACGCTGTTCTTTTTGTACTTCTCGTACACATGGATCTTACGTTGAATGTAAGTGCGACATAAACGTAAACGCGTTACCTTATCATATCTAACGAAAATCAAGATACGTAAAAACCTTCCTGCAAACATTGACACATTCGATACGTACCGAGTTGTTCCGTATCAGACAAATATTTACGCCAACCGACAGCTAGAGATGTCAATTTTGACATTTTTCATCGTTTTCGACGTATCGAGCAATGCTCCGATTCATTTTCGCGCGTTTTTTCACTGTGCGAAAACATTTATAATTCTACGTGGCCAATAGGACGTGAACTTTGTGGAAAGAAGTCAGTATTCTGTTGGCAAAGTTTCCGCCAAGTATAGCATCCCTTTAAAGGGACGCTTATCAAGTTCTTAACATCCCCTTGAGAAAAATATTGAAAGGAAAATGTATGTGATAAAGAATATAAGCACCGATGTGACTTTTTAAGATATCGGTATAACAAACTCGCATAACTCATAATGATGGCACGAAAAACCGTCAGTTGATACCGTAATATGATAAATATTTTTCTTTTTACACCGATGCTTATGCAACGACTGACGCAAATAAACTTAACGCTACTGCGTCAACGCATATATTAATGCTGCATATGTTGCATAAAATTTCCTGACACAATCCTGATGTACATTCGTGTCTTTTTTTCTATTTTTTTACAACAATGATCGTGATTTATGTACTGTACGCTGCATTAATCTCGGAAAAATAAAATCGACTAGAATATTACATATAATTTTACATATCTCCAACACTTCCTACATTTTCCACGTTATTTTAACTCTTTCGCAACGACACGCATAAAAGTTATTTATATAGAACTAAGAAAGTTATATTCTACGATCGTGTTAGAGTCATTTACTGTAACTTGTTAACATTATTTGCTGAATAAAAATGTGAACAAAGTAAATAGAATGCGAAATATTAGTTTGTTTATACGCTCTTCGAGGAAGTTAAACGATCGTGTGCTATAAATAGAGTATATGTACGCTTTTCTCAGATAATCGTTCGCTTTTAGAGACTATATACATACGCTCCTAAGTAGCGGCAGAATTTAATTAGAATTAATAATTAACGAGCACACTAATGCGGCCACAGAGGAATTATTTATTGTTAGATTATATTAGACATCCATCCTTGCTGTAATCTTGTCAGAAAATTACTGAAAAAATATCCTTGAAATTGAACCGGTTCAACCGGGCATGCTATATTTAACCAGTTAACTGTGGCGATCTCTTTGCAAAGCGCCCACCAGTGTATGTCGCGATAATCAAGTGATGACGGGTAGCTCTCAGGAAGTTATAAATCCAACTCAAATTATTTATAATTTTCTTTTGTTTGTTTCATTTCGTCTTGACCTCTAAACATTTTAACCATATTAAAATTTACGAATATAATTTAGTTTTCGCCAGAATTACAATTTAAATATCAAATTGTAACAAAATTTTACGCATGACGGATATAGTCGTCATGACACAAGATTCTGCCACGTCTCCATGACGGATATAGTCGAACACACTTAACTGGTTAATAACTCGAATATTTCGAGAACGAATGAACATTTTCGGTAGTTAAGGCACCGTTTTAGCCAGAATTTTAAGACGCATTTCGACATATATTATAACCTATTTATACGATACTTGCGGTTTCCAAATTTTAGAATCGCGTCCGCTTATTTCATAATCATCCAGTAAAATTTGGAAATTGTTTCTTTGTTTATTGTCATTGTTGAGAAAAGATAAGAATTTGATCGATTATCTAACCCTTTATGTTTGACGGCTAGACACTTTTTTTCTCATATAGAAAAAGACAAAAATCACTCAACAGGTAAAAAAAAAATACGTTGTTTGCACTACTGGAGCGCAAAAATAGCGAACAATAGATCCAAATTCGGATGCAAAGAATATAAACGTCGGGCCCTGCATTATTGATTATTTTGAGATTTATCATACAAAAACAAATTTTTAGTACTATAAAATCATCATTTCGAGTAAAAAAACTTTCCTTTAAAAAACTTCGTCCTAAAAGAATTAATATTTCGGAAAAATGTAGGAATTCTTTTAAAGCAGCAAAATAGCTTTTGTTCGAGATACTTTTCACCCGTCATACCGTTTTGAGGATATTTACTTCGAGACAAAAAGATCGATTTTCTCGAAAAGATATTTTCCACCCCTCAAATCACCTAAACTCCTTAAACGAATAAAAAGCCTACAATAAGATAAATTACGCGTTTCTTATTTTCATCTAGACTGCGTAATACAATCAAAGCGCACGAAAATCGGCGAGTGTCAGTCCCATTATCGCGGGTTTCCTTGTGAAATGATTTTTGCCGAAAATCACAGATCGAAATTTTCATTACGCGACGTCACGTCAACGCACGGATTGTCGTCGCTGCACGTGGACGTCGGCAGTTCGGAAAGCGATCGATCGACCTATACAGTCCGGATATCGATCGGCGATGCCACGAGTTGTTACGCATTTCGCGTACACACATACGTGCGTGTACGTAAGCACGCGAAAGTTGAAATAATCACCGTCGCGTTGCGGCCGGTAGTTACGACTCGCTTCGCTCAAGTTAAAGGGCAGCCGTTGCGAAACGTTCGACATTTTGAATTCTTAATCAGAATTAACTTTGACTAATGTTGCCGAATGTGAGCTAATTGCAGCACTGTAATAAATGAGAAAATGTTGCAATTAGTTTCCTCGCGCGTGCAGACAAACTGACGGTAATTGAAGCGTCGGAAATTAAAGATTGAGCGAGCTTTTATGCGGTGCGATTAAGATTATCGCGACGGAAACGAACGTGAGTCACGCGCAAAAGGAGCATTCCGCAAATTCCGCGCGAAAGAAAAAACTCGGCGAATAAGGGCCAGAGATGAAAATGCTCGGTGATATCGATCGAGATCGATATATCTCTGTTACTGTGACTGAGAACATTCGTGTGAACATTCGGCCGCGTTAAAACTCGGTCGGGAGCAACCGAGAACAATTGACCGAGTAGAAACTTTCTACGGAAATCTTTCAGTTCCTATAACCGAGTTTTCATCCCCAGGCTATACGAAAAATTCAGTTACACCGACAGAATTTTTCCGTGCGCGTCTTGGCGAAAAACGGGACGAAATTTCCAAGCAATCATGAAGAAACATCGAAATCTCGATCAGAACGGCCGCGACGATAAAATCACAAGAACCGGTAATTTTGACGAGACATTCGTGAGACAATTAAAAAGACGCTTACGGAGATCAAAGTATAAATTATATACAAGACTTTCTAATGTACAAAAGAAGAATAAAATCCAGGCTAATAAGAGGCAATGCAGGCTTCTCGTTGCGATGAGATATATTTTTTTAAACAATAATAGATTGTACTTACACATTTCATTCGTGATTACCACCTTCTTCGGTGAAATCGCGATGAATCACTACAAAATGCCGCATATTTACGATTAATAAAAAAAAAAACATGCATGCCGCAATACGATGTAATGCTGCAATTTTTATAAGCTACGCAAATAGTTTCCGATTATCCCGCCGAGTAATCGCGAGTCATATGTTCAACATGTAAATATTGTTAGTCCGAGATAAGTGATTTTTTGTCCTTATTTTATTATGTTCCTTTCCCGAAGCCATGTTGCTCGCGGCGTTGCTGCATCTTGCTTTTTTAGATATTCCGACAACCTCTTCATTTCATTGACATCACATCTCATATTTTTGGACTGCGTTGGCGGGTGACACGGTATTTCTCAGTTGATTCGTACTTGGACTCACTCGGCGGAATGATACTCGCGTAGTTTACAGAAATTAAAACATCACGTCGCATTGCGGCCTGCACGTTTTTTCATTCACCGTAAACTTGCGACAAACTTTATATAGTTTCTTTGCGATCCCACCGAAGAGGGCATTGTAATCATAGAACGAAACCGTCGGAAAACAGTTTACGCTATCGCTTGAAAAAATATACCCCATCGCAACGAAATACTTTAGGCGTTATTAAGTACCGGCTCTTATTGGTCCGGTTTTTACTTCTTCCTGTTTTATGGAAATACTGGATGTAAGTGCAAAACAGAACTGGAAGCAATCGTGCCGCAGATCCCTCGGATCGAGGCGGTCGATAAGGAGTAGCCTCGGGACAGATTGGACCGCGCGTCGCTCGCCGGCGTATAAGTTTCAGTTATACTGGAAATTAACGTCGAGATAATCGATCGTAGCGCGTGGACGGTGGCGGACGTTAAGTAACAATTGCGTCCGATAAGAAGAAATGCCGAGCAACTAATTTCGTACTTCTGATACCGCGATTTTCCGGAAGCGAAAGGCGGTCGAGCGGAGCGATGCGAGAGCGCGCTTTTTCTCTCGCCACGCGAGTCGATTATCATAATCATGTTTCGATATCGTACGTGCAGCACGTGACTTGCTCACGACGTTAAGTCCGGATCTACAATGAGTGTAGTAAGCCTTTAGCCTTTCTCTCCGAGCGCTATAAAGTGACATAATCTTTGGCAAAAGGTGCTTCCCGCGCTGCCAAAAGTCGCAATAACGATTTAGATCTCAGGATTTGCGACGGCCAATAACGGCTGGAAATATGCTTTCCGCTAGAAATTACGTTGCAATTTTGCGCTCGGGGTCCGAGTTTCAAAAGCTCGGAGAAAAGCTTTTCTCCAACCTTCCCGCGAATTTTCCAGTCTCTTATACGGGAGAAAGTAAATGTGGCGGGTTTCACTTGGACACAATGAAACCCACCACAACATGAATTTTTCTAAACGAACTTTTCTCGGGAAAGAAACCGGAGAAATCCGAGCGAAGAGACCGAACTTTATCCGAGCTTTCGAAACTATAGGCTGGATCAAAAGGCTGAAGACTTACTACATTTGTCGTACACAGATCCGGGCTAATCCGCGTCGTTGACAGGTCCCCGACGACGACACACACACACACACACACCCTCCTTCCTGGCCGCGGTCCTTTCCTGTCAACGACGCTCGTGCGTCTCTTTTCGCATCGCGAGCACGTCGTTGGGCGAAAAGGAAGGCTCACGGAAAGGCGAGGAAAGCTCGTCGGGCCGATTTTCGGTGAGAAGACGCGAGGGAGGCCGCGCTCTCGCTTCCCTCCCCTATCATGACGACGTCGCCGGCCAGTTTGGTCAACGGAAACGCGCACGTCATCGTGCCGGACGTTGCGCTGGAAATAGACTCACCGAGATTACGAGCGGGAATTTTCTCTCTCTCTCCCTCTCTCCCTTTCGCCCCTTTTCTTCGGTTCCCCTCTCACTCTCTCTCTCTCTCTCTCACCTCTCTATCTATTCTTTTCTTTCGTTCCCTCTTCGTGCGCACGTTTCCGCGTCTCGAGTGCGCGCGCGCGCGCGCGCACGTTGCGCACACTTCGGGCCGGCCTCGATCGACCAAGCTTCCTCCGCCGTCCTGGTAGAACGACGACCTGTCCTGACGGAAAGGGCGAGACACACTGGCTCGGTTTCATCGTGGTCGCGTGCACCTCGCGCGCCGGCCGCCAGCGCCAGATGGCGGAAGCCGTTTCGCACGGCCTCGGCTGGGGGTTGGAGTCGAGGGTGAAGCTCGCCGAGGGTCGTCGCGAGGCTATCGGCTGGAAAATCGATCGCAGACCGGGCGTGGGAGTTCACAACTTTCGCGCGTTCGCGTCGATCGCGACTCAAACACCTTCCGCCGCTGGCGCGGCAAATTTGTTTGGCATCATCGGCGACGCGATGAGAGAGACAGCGAGTTTGTTGACAATTTCGAAGGCTCGCGCAGCTCGGTCGAACTCGCGAAATCGACCTCTGTAGCCTCGCTCGATCAGCTGTCGATAGCGCAGCCGGGTAAAGCGATTGCGAGCCGGTGAGACGCGGGCCAAGTGAAGGAGCCGCTTCCGAGAAAGAAAGCAAAGATATACAATTCGCTTAAACACTCGGGACGAGTCCCGTTCGTGTACGCAACGATGGGAGTACTGTAATTGAATCTGCCGGAAGCAGCTGTGACTTTAAACTCGATTGTAACGAGAGAGCCCTCGTTTTGCGCGCGCTCGCGCTGGTTATTTACTGGTAAGATCCGCTCGTGCGTCTCCGGCTGTTTCCTTCAGTGCGAATTTCCACGGGCGTCGTTTGCGTCGAATGACAAACGATACGACTCCGACGGAGGCAAAAGAAAGAGAGAAAGAGAAGGGGAGGAGAGAAAGAGAGAAAGGCTCCTTTCGTTTTAACGGATTACATCGCTGCACCGCGGAAACGAACGAATGCACACGGACATGTATGCAGCTCCGCGACTGCGGAGGAGAAGAAAAGGTGAGAAAGCGCCGAGTGAGAGCGAATGCGAAGGAGAGAAAGAGAGAGAGAGAGAGGAAGGGAGGGAGAGGGAGAGCGAGAAAACAAGACACTTTCTTACATCTGCAATGAAAGTATTATGCAACGAGCGTCTCTCGCGGGCAAACGCGGAAGCGCTTTCTTCGCGTCTGCATTCACGTAATGCGCATGTATTGCCGTTTAATTCGCTGCTCTTTACTTACGGCGGAGTCTCGTGTGTAAATGTATAAACCGCCTGTTAACTTCGACTCGCGCTGCATAACCGCCGCAACTTTCGCAACTGAAACGAGAGCCACGCACGTATCCCCCTAAATACCTTTTGCTTATAAATGCGAGCCCCCCTCCCCCCCTACTATGCAAACCTCAGTTGTGATCGAGAACTACGTCGAAAATAATTACAGAAGAGAACCGTATCAAAATAGATTTTATACCGATTTATTCTCGTCGACGATTATTTTGCGTAAACCAGTTTGCAAATTCAATCTGAAAATGTGCAAAAAAAACTTTGAAGATGTATTCGATCCTTCATCTTCGGAAAGGACAAAAGTCGTTAGTTTTATTGACACATCGAATAACGCGTCGGTCAGTATAACGTAAACACTATTAAGAATATTGCATCTTCAGTAAAGAAGAAAACAAATTTAAAAATAGTCTCGAATTACTACGTGGAGTTGATAAGGTATCAAAATAAAAAATACGCGTATCTCGAGTTTATTTATCTATCGCATTTTTTTTAAATTAATTCAGTCATCAATTAAACTTGGAAGAAGATTTTAAAAACGGTTTTTGGTTAAAATGGAAAGAAACACCTCGATGAGGCTACATAATCACGTCGTCGATCCGTTTTAATATCCGAAGTTCGATTTTCGGAGAATTTCGACATTTTCGAGGACACCATCATGTAAAACGATCGTTGCAATTAACGAATTCCAGATTGACTCTCGTGCAATCTTATTGATATATGAAAGCGATTCGAACGAATTGGGTTCGGACACAGAGATAGATGAATTTATTGTGCATTCTGGGAAAACTTCACCTCGAGTGAAAAGAGAGAGAAAGAGAGAGAGAGGGGAGAGAGAGAGAGAGAGAAGATCGTTTGAATACTGAAGTCAGAGTTCGATCAAAATCGTTCGAGCACTAAGTCCTGAGTGCGAATTGTTCGATTTGGTTTACTGCTCTCAGCGTCTAATTCCAAGTTACATCTCTGTCTTCAATCCAAATCGTTTACATGTGTTATCATAGTCACAAAGCTGAATAACCTCTCATAACGCTTTGATATTATTTGATATCACGCAGTACACGAATTGTGCACGACAGCTCCTACCACAATGGCAATCCAACGGATATGCTCACCTGTCAACCCTACTTTCTAAAAAATTCACGATCTTCATGGGGTAAGCGTGTCACCTAGCGAACGAACAACGAACAAACAATGAACATGATTTATTTGCGTCTAAGTACGCAACTTTCCTTTTGAATCTGATAAGTCATCTTATGAATAAATCGGCCCGAAACGTTCCGCTCGGATTTGTTACGATATACGCATTTTCCCAAATGCAACAACGAAAGTTTGCACTCAATATTTCGTTCGTTGTCCATTCGCCAAGGTATATATGCACCTTATCGAAGGGAAATAGCGAAGCCACTATCGTGCGTAAACACGATAAAGAATTCCTTCTTATCAATCCGTTCAACGCGCGGCATTTTTTCCGCCTGAAACGTGAAAATGCGTGCGTGGCGAATGTCACATTGAGTTTCCGCGATTCGGCAGGCGTCGATGTTTTCAAAGAGCCGTTGCCGGGTGTTCCGTCCCCTCAAATCGCGGAATCAGATTACGATCAGCCGATAAAGATGATTCGAGAATAATCGCGAGTCATGTTTTTCTTAAGTTAAGCCAGCACGACGAGCGAGGAAAGACCAAGGGAAACAAGCGGGAGCCGGGAGAAAATTCCTCGCGGATTGGAAAATTCCTCGAGTGGGCGGTCAGCTTGATCTTTTGAAAAACACGTCGTTCGGGAAATTTTCATGTTTTTCACATGAAATCCACCGCCGTTTCTTCGACAGAACGATAGAACTAACTCGATGTCGATCGTTCGCGCAAGTGACGCTTCCCCCCTCCTCCTCTCATCGTCTCGCTCATTATCTCATTTATCAATGAAAAATGCCCGTAAGTCCTTTCCATTACATCGTGCCTACGCCGGTATATTATTCCGGTTATGCCCGGGGGATCAAGACCATCTGTCCAAATTAGATAACGATTACGATATCTCGTTAGTCGATAAGCGTGGGCTTGCGAGAATTCAATAGATTTACTAGCGAGAACTGCGTTTCACGTCCGACGCGTTAACATTTCGGTAAACTGTTACGTTCACTCGAATGACGTATTTCAATCGCGAAAGAAACTTGTTCCGTGTTAACGCTACGTTGACAGGTATGCTGTCACGTTTTATTTGGGAAATACTCGTCACTCATTGTGTAACATATCTAATTACATTACAATACTTAAATTCAAAGCATCTTATCGTAGTTTGAGATATTAGCGTAGGTATTATTGTAGATAGTTATTGAGGTAGTAGCGTAGGTATTATTATAGTTCTATTAAATTTGCAACAGATATATTTATAATGATTTATTTTCCTATACTTACAAAATGCAATGAAAAATATATTTTTTTTAATTTTATTGTCTTCATTCAATACGTCTTCGAAAAGTATCTGAAGTGTATCCAGGTATATTCTCATAGTATCTGTATCTAATTACTCACCTCAAATTTATATCTATATTTTTATCTAGTTATTTATCCCTTTCAGTATCTATATCTAATTATTAAAAAAAAATATACCTGTTGCAACAATGCTTCCCACACACGATATATATATTTTTTCCTCTACTTATGTGCATAAAATACGAGTAGTTTGATAACGCGGATACACGGAAAGAAAAATTATCTCTATAACACATATGCGACGCTGATCTCACGTAAGAAATTATTGCGTCAGTATGTTGCTGACAAATAATTAGAAATACAAAGAGTTGCACACGATGCGCGTTTTTATGATACCGGACCGAGATGCATGCCATTCACGTGCTGTTCAGCTAATTATCATTATACGGAAAAAAGCTCAGTTATGTAACTAAGTAAACACCAGACTGAAATCCGTTAACGAGAAAATATCTCTGTTACATCTCTAAAACTTTCGCGATGGCAGCCCCGAGTCGAAGCGAAAGCAACGACTCGCTTCGAGATCGAGATTTCGAGACAGCTAATTGGCATCGCGGAAAAGTGGCAAACATTAAACTTCTACCATGCTTTTAATTAGAGTGGATATTATGACATCGTTTACGGTTACATTCGTCTCGAGATGTTACGGGCGAAATCGAAAAAGTATAGCACGGCACTGAGGACGACTAAGGAATTATCGAGATAATTCGAGATAATGAATTTTCCCGTGATTGATCGGGCAAAAAATATCGAAAGCAGGCGCCGATCGATGATGCATTAACCGGACTGAATCAAGCGAGTCACACGAGACGAGATCACGTCTACGTGACCGTTACGCGGCGGTCACGCGTACAGAAATTCGAAATATTTCTCATGTTGAATATATATTATTTATTTCGTCGTCCTAAAGTATCTCGAATCGCGTGGGAGAGGAATGAGAAACGATCGAATTGCTGGTACTCTTAGTATTCGCGCCTACATCAGGTGAATATTCAGTCGCGATCGCACATCGTGTCGCATACAAAATACTCGTTCCTCGAACAATTTTCCACCTCGGGTCGCCTTTGAAAGGAAAGGAAAGAAGAGAGAAAAAGAGAGTGAGGAGGGGAATAGGAATCACCAAGATAGGTTTAATACGACGATTTTTTCGAAAACTGCCTTGTCGCGATCGAAATTCGGGGATTTTAACACGTTGACTGCTATCGGGGTCACCGGTGACCGAGCATTGCGACGCTACCATGTTTCGTTAATTTACATATAATATAGGTGTAATTTAACATATGAAACAAATAAATTGTCATAATCAAAAATAGTTATCACATAATACATAATTGTTGTTTAAATAAATTACATTATTGTGTAGAAAATGTATAATTACAATTGTAATTACTATTACCGTTACTATTAATAATATATTAATATTTACAAAATTTTATGATCTTACCTTAAGCCTTGAAATAATCAACAGAAATCAACTGATACGGTAGACGTGTCAATGGGTACTTTCCATTTAGCGGCACAAATCGACACAGGCATCGTCCTATCTTTGTTACTCATTGAGTATGGAACAAAGACAAATTGATGCTTGTGTCGACTAGTATCGCTAAATGGAAAGCCACCAATGTGGAGCGATTGTGCGGCCGATACGGAGACGTCGCGTGGCTTGTACTCGTAACGCGATTACAGACGCACGTTCTCCGACAACGACGTCGACATTGGCATAGCATAGTGAACACAGTATTCTCAGTATATCGTCCCGAGGACGTTCGAGGATGTACGTGTTGGCCTTAGGTGGACCTTCGCGATTAATTGAGCTCGGTAATCGCCCTCGACTCCGTGTGTGACACGGTCTGTCTCGCTTGTTTCCGAGTGGAAAAAAAGATTTCACTCGAAGAAATTTGGGGAGTATGAGAGTTATACAGTTGCGCCCGTTAAGGCGTCCCTTTAACCGCCCAGGATTTCGAGTCAACTTTAAGATAAAGATTTCTTTGAAAATTTTTATTTTGAATACAGCTTACATGACACGAATGAATTTAATACCGACGCCACAGCAAAAAAGAAATAAAATAATATGCTTTGACAGAACGAAATCATTTTTTTTATACGAAATATCACTTCGACGTCTAAATATTTGTAGTATTGAGACATTATTATGGCCTCCAGATATTACTTTGTAAAATCCGTTCGCATTGCTGTATGATAAAATGTAGTGAAACAGAAGAAAAACAATCCACATAACTCATGTTTAATTTCTTCTAAACTATAGGATTTTAAAAATTAGTACGATATGAAAAACTAATATACAGACATTGTGCAAAAATTGTAGAATTATTGACCGTCTTGTTTTGAAAATGCAGCTATAGGAAATGTATAATTTACAGTAATACCCGCGATATATATACATATATATATATATATACAGATATTTAAATATTTATATATCACTTTTTATTATGTGTGCATCTCTATTAGATTAACTGGCCTATAAATAAAGCACATTGATAAGAAAAATAAAAAATAAATAAATAAATAATCTTCGTGCATTTATAATATTGTGCATATATTTGTCTCAATTTCGCGCGCTCAACATTAACATTAATTACTCAGATAGTTAAATAAAGTTACAGGGGAGAGATATTTTTTTTCCACTAAATAGTAGAACTTATAAAGGATCCCCTTAATATCGCCCCTGAAAATCCGACACTCCATCAATCGACTACTTTAACTCGCCTCTCTCCCTCTGTCTCGCTCTCGCGAGCGTCACGCTGATTCTGCAAGATCTTGTTTCCAAGAAGAGCAAATTATTTCACTCGAAACAAATTTATGTGGTATGATTTACATGCACACTTATTTAATTGCGCCCATAGGGCGTTCCGTAAATCGCCCAGAAGATACGTCATCTCTAACACGTCTTTCTCTTTAGTTCTCGCGAGGGTCACGCGAATCCGACGAGATCCTCCGAATCTATTACATCAGTCACATTCGTCCACGTCATCGTCCGCACTCTCTTACTGAACATTTATTCCTCCGCTTTCGCTCTCATTTACGCCCATGACTAACTCCTTTCTCCCGGTTTCGCCTCTCCCACGTGCGACATGCTGAAGAGGCCTGCGATACTCGAAAACGAATGTGACATAAGTCTCGCATGCATCGATTGTGAGAAGATATGTGTCGCGTATTAACCCTGTTCCGGCATCTGTTTCGCGAGAACGGAGCGATCTGTCTTTCTCTTCTCGCGCGACCCGTCTTCCGTCTTCCGATCGCGCCTTCTCCGTCTAACTCGGAAGACCTGACCCGTACGTATTCTTTCACGGAAAACCCCCGGGTGAATCGCGGACCCCACGCACTTCGATTTCTCTACACCGCGAGCTCGCCAAGGTACGTTACGAACGTATATAAGAATGGTGCGCCGACCGCTATTAATAAAACAGCCATGACTATTTTTGATCGGACGCTACGTCATTCCGCGGCCGCGAGGGAAAGTCTCGCGTCGACGGAAAGTCCGAGTTGCTTGACCGAGCGTCGCCTTGGAGACTCTTCTCGAGGATACCTCCGCGATATTCCTCTCTCTCTCTCTCTCTCTCTCTCTCTCTCTCTTTTTTCAAGTAGGGGCCTGATCATTTGCACCTGATCTCGTCTGGACTGATCGGAGCAATTTCGTCATTTCACGCGCGAGTACCGTCGCGGTCGGTTCCGCTTCGCGACACACTCTCGCCCCCTCGCCTTATCGCGGAAATGCCCAGCACGTTTATCGGAGCGCTTCTCGCTATTATGTTAATTAGTTGATTAATTAATTTTGCGCGACCGAGAGAGGCTAATTTTGTTATTGGCGCGCACGAATGGCACGGGACAAAAATAGAACGGGTTATCGTTTGTCGCGGCCCGGCGAACTGACGGCGGCAACGGGAAAAACACGCGACGCGTCTCGTTCGCGTGTCTAATTGCAGATTGCGGATGGAAATTCGCGTCACGACGTCAACGGGACCGGCCAATTGACATTTCAGCGTTCGAGGAGGAACGACGATTTGGGATTGAATTTCAGTTAACTTTTGCACTTTTCGAGAACGCAATTTCGAACGGTGAGAGTCGGTGATTAAAAATCGAAGAAGCGAACGTTAGCGTGTTAGAAATTAATGGAAAAAAGTAATTCAAAGAGACATGCAATTTCATATAAAAGGAAAATACGTCGATCTTCGATGTTCGAGCGACGACGATGCACGAGCGAGCGCACGTGCGGTAAAAGTGGGGCAGCTTTCGCGTAACGAATCCAGCGTGAAGCGGATCAAGGAACTTCTTTCTTTGCATTGGGACCGATAGGATCGTTTAGGTGCTCGCAAACGAAGTATGCGAGAAGGAGGGACCCGTACAAGTGCCGCGTGACGTAAGAGGAAGTCTCGGTAACGAGGCGCGTACCGCCGCGCTTAAAAGCACCGCGTCATTGCGTCTCGCTATCGTGTACGGGCATGTTTAAGATGGAAAGAGAGGAACATTCCCGCCAGACGTTTATCTAATGTCGATCGAATTAATTTTCTCCCCCAATTAAAATTTCTCTCACTTTCTTATATTCTTACGTGTAATTATGTATTTACTTATTACTTTCCAATTATACATAATTATGTATTTATTTGTTATTTTTTTATATTTTATTTTATCATATTATGATACTTTCGTAAAGAACGTGCGAGGCTCTTTAATTAAAATTAATAATAACGATAATAAAAGTTAAGACAGTATAGAACGGGACATCTTTAATAATGTAAGAATGCGTAATGGTTGTTATCTCGACATTTTTTAAGAAACGAAAGTCTAAGAGACGGTGTTGATAAATTTATAATCTTGGTTTATCCATTCATATTTAGAACACATAACACTAAAAGGAGAATGGATACAAATGAAAATTATAAACTTATCGACATAAATCGTAGATTTTTATTTCTCAAAAAATATAGAGAAAGCAAGATGTTACACATTTTGAATAAACAACAATATATAAGTTCTACATATACTTTATTGCAATACTGTTCATTATATTGTTAATTAAGGTAAGCAACAACTGCTTTTGGCTCTTATTGCCTTAACTTCCGTTATTATTATTACTATTAATTAATATTTCAGTCGCTTGGTGGCGTGGCAGACGTCTTCCTCTGAATTATTTGAGTCGAGCGAATTGAGAGCGCGTTTCAAAGGCGGGCAAAAGCGCGGTTTCCACGAAACAAAATATGATCGAGCTCGGCATTGACACATCGATCGCCGCGTTTGTATGTCGATCCAGACTCAGGTATTTCATTAGCATCGGCAAACGGCACAATAACCTTCCCGCGAGAAACGCAAAAAGAATCGCTGAAGGAACGCCTTGTGCCGTCGCCACCATCGCCGCGAAGCCGGATATACCGATTATTAAGCGCGCGCGCTTCTCCCATCTCGACTTGTGTAATCGAATTCTCGAGCAACGAGTGACATAGACGAGGAAACCGGTGTTCACGTAATATCTCGCAGGAAAGTACAACGAACGAGCGCGCGTGGTCAGGGAGCGCTTATCGTAATTATGATAATGCGGATCGCCGCACTCGAGACGTACGTCCGCGCGCGCTCTCGCACTTAATTAACGGCGCGACGTGTTATTGCTCGCGCAGCGCGGCGGCGGACGCGCATTCCTCCTAATTACCGATGACACCGAGATAAAAGATAGTGCGCGGGCGAACGATAGCGAACGATAGTCGGCGGGAGGTCTTTCGTTTAATTCTTCGCTGAGTCATCGTCACCATTCTCTTTTTTCTCTGATTCGAATCGAAATTTTCATGCTGCTTCGACGCTCTTCAGAATAAATTACGCCTACTTAAATGGCATATTATAGACTAATAACAACCTACTTCGACGGTACCGGCAATTATTAATATCTCTTTCTCTTTCTCTCTCTCTCTCTCTCTCTCTCTCTTTCTCCCTCTGAACTTTAATTCTCTATACTGAGAAAAATATCTAAAACATAATAAATATTTATATTCAGTTGATACTAATAACATATTATACTGATATGTATTTCTTCGCTGAGAGAAAAACTCTTTTCACTGTAGCTTTTCACGAAAGCAATTATTTATTCTTTTTAAATGTTTATTTATTAGTACTCATCGAAAAAATATTTCTCATTTTTGAGATATTTTTCTCTCATTGTACAGATTTAATTTTAAAGCCACTTTCAATAACCTATTTTGATGCTAAAACGGGGAAAACGGAGAATTTCAGACATCATCAAGGTCGAAGTAAGAGTAAGTTATATTATTAGAATTAAAATCGAACTTGTTTTGCTATCTTATCTTCTACTGTTGTAGAATACAAGATTTAATACAAGGCCAAAATCGCGACGCAGGCTCTCGCTCTCTCTCTCTCTTTCTCTCTCTCTCTCTCATCGACAACGAGCAGATCTCGAGCATCCGCGAGACACGCAACGTCGAAAATCCTCGCAATTCGTCACAAGATCATCATAAGATGCGCACGCGTGACACTCGTGGTGCACACGCAAGAAGCGTCATATCGGATCAAGTCAAATGAGTAATTCCCTGACGAAGACAGCGAATATTTATTCCTTTCCGCGTACACTCGCGCCGACGAGTCGCCGATCAGCTGGCGACACGAGTCGTTATCAATAACGACAAATATATACATTGGGTCCGATTTCTCGGAGAAAAAATATTTTGCCTGGAAATAAGGAAGAGAGACGGAAGTTACACATGGGAAACAACGAACAGGTGCAAATAAGTCGGCGTGGGCGAACAACGCGCGGTGTCTTTAATCGATTAAGAGATAAAAGCTGATCGTATCGTATTTGAGCACGTGTTTCTCAGCCCGAGCTGTCGAGCAGAAAGGAACGCGTGAAAACGCAGGAGTATTCTTTCCGCACCTGTTGCATCAGTCACCTCATCGTTGCCGTTCACGGTTAACCGCTTTGAAATTTACGGTTCTTCAACTCTTTTGAACACGACGGACGACGACACGATGCCATTCGAGATATTTCGCTCTAAGCTTTTTTGTTAACATACGGTGGATATACAAAACGTATCCTCTCACCGACGTCCTCTGAATATTTTAATATGCAAAATCCGAAGCGCACTGTACATCGTTTACATTATGCGTCATTAATATTAATTTTTCATCTCGTCCGTTATTGCCCATTTCATTTCCCGCATTCGCGAGGATGTTTCTTTTTTCAGGCTTTTAGTTCATGTATTTTGGAATTAAATTCTTCATTCTGCTTTTATTTCTTTTCACTAGAACAACAAGAGCGCGCGGTAATTTAATTTTAACTAATTGTTATTACACAGAAAAAGATCTCAGTTTGTGGAACTGTTTATGAATAGACATTACACGAAAAAAAAATGATATCTCTGTTGCTGCGATCGAAAACATTTGTTCGAACATTCAGCTGCATTAAAACTTAAAAATTGAAGTAACCGAGAGCAATCGACTGAAGAGAAACCTCCTGCAGGGATTTTATTGTCCTTACAAGCGAGTTTTCCGTTCAACTAAAACCATGGTTGATATGTTTAAATAGTTTACATCCGGGATATATATATCTCAGCGCTTTTATACATCGAAAGACGCAACAGATTGTGCGCTCTTATCTGATTAGATTTATTAATACATGAAGGAAGTATGAACCGCATATTCCGGTTTCGTATAAAATATAATTTCCTTGCACTAATCATTGATATTACTGTTTAAAATTTAATTGCTTTTTTTCCTAACATTTATAATGCAAATTCATGACATAAAGATATATTATCGAACGCGGAAGAGATATTTATACTATTTTCTCCTATAAGGCATACGAATATCAACGTGCAATAAATAATGATATTTACTCGAAATTATATGTACTCAAGAATTCGTTTATATCGCAATAGGAATACGTATGGGATATTAAAATATAAAAATAAATAAATAATATACAACAATATTGCAGTATGTTTACATATATTTTCTACAAACATCAAATTTATTCAAAACATATTTCTGAATTAGTATGTTTAGTATTTCAATCGAGAATATTAAATTAAAACACAAAAATATTACTTATTCAAATTAAGCGAACTTAACTTTTTTTTTTGATAAAGTTCATAACATTGTTGAGAAGAAAAGAAACAAAATTTTTCCTTTGAATAAATGATTATGCGCTTTTCTTATATTTGTGATGAGTATATTTTAATAATGTTATCAAAAAGATATTCTTCAAGATAACCATTAGTTGAAAAATAAGTTTTAAAAATAAACGCAGTAATTGCTTTCCTTCATAGTACAATAATATTTTTCTCTCTGTGGGTACTATTACGTGTGATATATCAGGAATGCAAAAACGAAGTGTCGTGAAACGATCTAAAAATGGATATTTGTATCGACTTTTCAATAAAAACGTGTATTTTCGCGTTAAAAAAAAATGACGGACTTTGATATTACGC
The DNA here is from genome assembly GCF_001313825.1 of Dinoponera quadriceps. Lineage (NCBI taxonomy): Eukaryota > Metazoa > Arthropoda > Insecta > Hymenoptera > Formicidae > Dinoponera > Dinoponera quadriceps. The sequence goes on from NW_014555716.1 coordinate 243,541, forward strand.
ATTGATAGAGGCTCACTATCATATTTTTCATAAAAATAAAATAAAATTTTATAGCAAGTTATCTACAAAGTCGGTATAGCTTCAGTTTTTCAAACTGCTTTTATTATCAACAATTCGTGACATTGATAGACATTTTAAACGATATAGAAAAACACATCATAGACATTTTAAACGATACAAAAATACGTCTCTCTTTGCACCTCAATTACTACATACGTCGTATATACACGAACTTAGTTCGTGTAACTGAACCGGACGAACCAAAGTTACATCTTCATTAACGCGATTGAAAACAATTGTTAGAATATTCCGCCCTATCAAAACTTAAAATGAGGGGCAATTGTTCGAATAGAAATTTCCTACAAGAATCTTTACTTCTGTTCCTACATAATCGAATTGTTTTATTCTAATTTATCTCCTTCTTGACCTCTAATTTTCTTAGACAATAGAAAATTACAGTTATATTAATGAAGGTGTTCTCACCGTGTAACACACGCATTAACCTCGTATTGTACCTCGAGAGAGAAATTAACTCTTCGCACATGACGACACACCGACATTGTCTTACGTAAGACGATATTAAGCCTCTTAACGTACAAACTGTTAAAACGCGTAATCTCCGCGATGACATCTTCCCTTTTTTCAAAATGTAACTTCAACTGCACGTGAAGGCATGTGCCCAACACCATTTCACGGAACCCCCGCGATTATAGCCCTTCGCGATAAAGCGTGAATCGAAGTAAGCAATGACTTGCATCGAGATCGAGATTTCGAGACAGCCGATCAGTATTGCGGAAATGAAACTTTTGAAGCTCGATATGACTTCAATAGATTCAGATAATACGCCTTTTTTTCGAAGAGGATTCTTCTTCTCTTGTCAACTACTTCTTTTCTTTCCTTTGGATTTCTCCGAAGGGAAAAGCGTCATCACGACCGCCCATACTTTTCCTGTTTTTGCTTATATACACTTAGTCTGATAGAGGGATTATTTTAAAGTATGATAAAAATCAATGTTCTATTCTATTGCAGCTTAAAATAGTATTATAAAACATCGCTAATAAAGGCAAATAAATGCACACGATATCGAAGCAACGATTCTCTGAGTTACACATCATATATAATTCGAAAACTCCACATTTTAGAATACATTCTCGATTTCACGTTTATTAAAAATTAAAATATACCTGAGTGAATGTTCTCTTTCCCCCTTCTTTCATTTTTATAATCCAACTAATTCCGTAATTCAATCTGTTCTTTAATTTACGCAGCGAGATTTCTTTCTCTCGAATATCGAAATACGAAAAGCATGAAAGCGAACGACATTATTATATTCGAGATCCCGATAAGCGTTATCTAATAATTTGTAGTATCGAAAGATCGATTTCTTCGCGAGGCAGTTTCATTGGCGTGACTAATGTGCCCACCTGACCATTGACACTCGCTGGCCAACACACTAACCAGTTAGATTTTTCCTTATACCTTCGGTCGGCGAGCTTATCTCCGAGAGATGACAGAAATTCCTCGATCTTGTATCGATTCCGCGTTATCTAATATCAAATATGAGCCAGTCGGCACGCATTATCGTATCAATAAATTGCGATTGCAAAGTCAACGCGACGTAACTGGAACTCACGAATGGAACTCACGTTGTTCACGATGGCTGATGGACTTTCAAGCGGAATTGCCTTTTCCATTTCGCTGTGCGGATGATCCAGAATCGCGATCTTCATGGAGTATAACTTACGGCTGCACTCATGTCTCAATTTACGCGTGACTTGGCTAACTCAGGGCTTGGGGATCCTGCGTTCGTCAATTCTCATTCAGCGAATGTAGCGTGCAAAATAGCGCCAGCGGAGGAATCATCACGCTCGTACGTGCCGGTACGCAGGTGTCAACATTTTCGAATTCTTTCACATGGTACGCCTACGTTCACCCTTCGGTAAGAAGGCCGCAGCGAGTGCCGAAACGATGTTTCACGTCTTTTATTAAGATTTTCTGCGAATTCCGTTAAATAAGGCACGACCGAAACGAGCGATGCTGTCTTGACTGTTCAAGAAACTATTCGCCGAATAATCGCGCGTGGACTCACATAAAAGCCCATGTCAGACCCAAAAGTCGCGGATTGACAATCAAAAACTTATTGGGACCAGTCGGGATAAAACTCGTAAGAAGGCCGAAATTAATTGATCCTTCGAATTCTGATATCCCTAATTTGCAATTTCCAATAAATTTGGAACAAAAAACGTTATTATCGACATGATAGTATAATATAAACCTAAATAACTTATTATTTTAAATAATGCACTATTCTAAATAATTTATATTAATTAAGAAAAGTTATTCCTTTTATCAAGAGTTTTTGTTGCGACTAATTTCGCTGACTGAGGAGGCTCTGCGATAAACCAAAACGTTTTTCTATAAATTAGAATTGATAAAATCATTACACACACACACGTACACGCACTTGCTCAAATAGCAGCGGTCTTGGCTCTCGTAGCCACATTCCTTCGCATTGATATTTTTAGAACCATATTTGTATTTCTCTCTCTAATAGGCTGAATTTTGCGCGAATTACGGTTTATCGGAATACACCGAGACCGTCGCGCAAAAGCGACGCGTATGACCGAAGGTGCGCAAGTTTCATCACACGATGACGTTTAAAACACGCGCGGGTTCGCGTCGACGCGAAACCTGGGCGAAAAATCTCAGGAATTCGCGCGCGTCGATTAGATCTCCGTACACCTTCGCACCGTCCGCCTTGCTCATCGAACTGTGGCGGCAATAAATAAGAGAGACGATCGGATAAGAGCCGCCGGCGCGTTGGTCTCGCGAATGTTTACGAGAGCATTCGAGCAAAGTACAAGCTCGCGTCGCAACAGGTGGCCGCGCGATTTCTTTCCATTTTCGTTGACGGCGAAAATAAGCCACTCATTTCCCGGACGTGTGGCTTATTCTCGAAACGAGCTACTTCTGCAAAAATGAACTACTCATTCCGAGTCGAAATTTGAATCTTACTTTAAGTCTAATTTAATTCAACGTGAAGTCTTCAAAGGTATCGTATTGTGATCCTTTGATGGCACAAATGGGAGAGTTATTGCCGTTTTCTTCATCTGAAGACTTAATGTAGAACTTAAAATTAGATTCTGGAAATCTCAACTCCCACTTGTAGCATTAAACGCTTATATTCGTGCTTATATGTTATGAATAGGAACTCATTTCCATTTCCTCCCTTTGAAGACTTAATGTAGAATTTAAAATTTCGATTCCAGATTGATCGCGAAAGAGAGAGACGTACGATAAGTTACGAAGTGATACAAGAGAGAAGTTTCGATCGGCACGTCGAGTTTCCGCTGCTTCGAAAAATGCGGCCGAATATTTCGAACGGTTGCGATCGATATTTCACGAACTCCCTGTTTACACAGAGATCCTCCGTGGTTCTCTATTAAAAGACTGATTCATCACTTTCCTCTCTGAACGGTTCTCTTCGGAGAAAAAAACTTTCGGACATCGCGCCTTCCCCGAGAAACGCGTATTTCAGGATTTCCACACACGCCGGAGACTATAATAATTATTATCGAAGTAGTTAGAATCGAGGATAAGTTATATAAGGTGTCTCGATTAAAAGAAAACTATTTTTCCTGCGTGCTAGGAGTGCAAGAAATATGACCTCGGCAAATTTCCCCATGTAAATTGCTTTATAGAAAATAAATGTTACAAGAGCAGAGAGAGAGAGAGAGAGAGGGAGAGAGAAACTCAGTTTATGCGTACGCAGTAACGGATCTTCCGCGTATGACGTCAGTTAAAATATGCGACGTCACGAAACGTTAGATTGTTTACACGTGGCATTTCAAGCGCGGCCAAAGCTCTTTTTTATAACAAACAAACAGTCACAAAGGTACTTGGCGTATCGATAACGCCGTCAACGCTGATTAATCACCACATTGCGGTATCCGAAGTTGGGATGCCCGTCGAATTACACGTCTGGGAAATAACGCGCTGTTATACGGATTTTTTCGCGCGGTGTAATTGTCGCGACTTCGAGTACCACTTTACGATCGATGGATCGAATGATAAAGCCGTGAGTAATACCTGACACATGATTGCGCCGGGTTCTCTCAGCATTTCGCCAGCTACACGACGAATAGTACAATCACGGCGCCGCGCGACTCTCTCCCTTTCGCTCGCGATAACTAATTGTCCCGAGTTACGGGCCATAAATATCATCAATTCATGCGTCACCGGTATTTGCGATTTCATCGCGACGAGCCGATAACGTAACTTATGGCGCCTGATCGCCGAACCTGAAAAGCGGAACGGCGCGCTCCCATAATCGTCGTGAGCGCGCGGTCTCAACCGATGGCGATTCGAGACGATCGCGTGAGGTGGAGTCAATCTCGAAACGGTCCAACGACGAGAAATTACAATACGGAATGTTCACAGATGAACGACACGCGAATCACATCTCTCGGCCTAGCGTCATTCAACTTCACCGATGTCGCGCGCGTGCGCACGCTTCGCAGCTTTCTCGCTCGAAACAGCGTAATTTCACTTTATCTCGCGTATCGGTGTTAAAGGGAAAATAAATAGAAACATGAGATTAATAAAAACGGAACGAAACAATAAAACAATAAATTTGTTTATCGATCGTAGAAGTAAAAGAAAATTAAAGAAAAATTCGCTCGCGTATTATTTGAAAGAAAAGCAAATCAATTCTATGTATTTCCGGGGATTATATTAAGTTTATCTACTGAAAAAAATTACAAGTAAATTACGTAAAAATATTAAATATAAACAAATAAATTATAGAAAGACGGCAATTCCAACAGAATGATCTTTAGCGCGACGATAGTTCTCTCTTTCTTTCTCTCTCTTCACTTCCTTTCCGTCCATCCGTGTAATATCGCGTAACCTTACGTTTCGTCTGATATTACGCAAGTCACCGTCAAAGTGTGCAACATCTCGATGACGATTAGAAATCGAGGCGAAGACGCGTAACTGGCATAACGGCCGGCGCGCGTGAAAATAGATCAGACCAGTCATCGAGAGTAGGCACACAGTTAGTTGATAATCGCGCGTCCGCAAACAGATGTCGGGAGGATTGTGAATTAACTATCGCGCAAGCCGGCCGTCATGTTTCCCAGTATTCCGAAGGTATTTCCCTCCGCGGGCGCAGTTTGCTTTTACGTCAGCGGCAATATGCCTCGCGGCGTGCGTGTCGAATCGCTGTGAGAAAATGGTATGCCGCGTTTCTAACCTCCTCGCGGTGATATTCTCGAGATCTTTGAGCTTCGCACCGCGGAAGAGCAGACTTGCGTGGATCTTCGCGTTGGTTCGGCACAGGTGGAATTTCGACCGTGCAAGGTGCGGACGAGATTCGTCGCGCGGCGTTTTCCTCCGTTCGCTTCGGGTAATTCGCGATTTTCCCTTTTCGGGGGGAAATTTCGAGCGGAAACGCACGGTCGGAAAGCCCGCGTCACCAACTGCCGACAGATTATTCACACGTTATTAATAATGCGCTGTGCACACACGCTGACGTCGTATCGATTCCTCGTATCGTGCGCCGACAATTGTCTTTTTTTCCCTTCTGCTTTTGGGCGAGCGATTGTCTCATTCGCATTATGATGAAATACGCACTTCCGGATTCTTTCCGAATCGCACCGGAACGCGCGGTCGCGCGAAGAGAGAGAGAGAGAAGAAAACATTTTAACCAACTAAAGCAATAAGTTACGCTCCCGCAATCTTTCCGCGCGAGTCGCGTAACAACACGAATTGATATTGATAGTAATAACAACGCGCGATAAGATGGAAGACAGGGGCGAGTCGAGAAAATATTGCATCGCGCTGCGAACGAGCGCGCATCGGCGTGTTAATTTGATTTATTTTTCGCGATCCGCACGTCGCGCACGGCGAATCTCGGGGAAAATTCGAAATCCGGAGGGCGAGAAATCCGAGTCGATGTTTCGGTCCTGTGTTAAATATTCGATTCTGCGACACGATAGAAGCCAAAGTAGCAAGACGGGTTCAATTTTAATGATTTGCTCTCACTTTGGCCGTGATGTCTTCAATGTCCGTATTCGCCATTGCGTTAAAATTAAATCTGCAGTGTTGAAAGTTCAAGAAAGAAGTTAACAATTATCGTCAAATTAGATTCTTATTCGAATTAAAAAATCGAAACGAAATTTCGGCCGTAAATTAAACCTATGATTCTACAGCACGGTAAAGACTAAAATGATACACAGAAAATGGGTTTAATTTCTATTCTAACAACATAATTTATTCCTACTTTGACTCTTATAAACGCCTTAAATTTCCGTTTTCGTTGTTTTAGCGTCAAAATAGGCTACGCAAGGTGGTACTAAAATCAAATCCGTAGAATTAAAGATTCAAGAGAGGAGTTAACGAGCGTCGATATCGTGAAGATAGATTTCTACCCTAATCTATGGACCATCTAAGTAGACGCGAGCTACCCTTAAGTGCGCCGCAGTAGCGTCGATATTTCAACTTAGGAAGGCACAGCGACGATAACGAGACGACAACGGTGCGATGGACAACGAAAGTCGATCGGGACCGGCTGCGGCCACGGGGCCGTCATTGAACGCATTATCGCGATTTCTCGCACGACTGTTTTCGCAAGGTAGCGCCGTTTCGCCTTTATCAATCCTGTTACTCATCGGCACGTATGTGTCGGTCGCTAATCAAATAAAATGTCGCGTTGTCGCAGGGAATAACAGCGATGCCGGGGGGAGAAGGAGGAGGAGACTCGCGAGCTCGCTTGAAGCGAGTCCTGAAAGCGGGACCTTTGTCCTCCTCCCCCTCCTCTCTTCTCCCCTGACGAGTTCAATGACGTGGGTGCGTCTTCATTGAAGCAAGTACGTAGTATCGCCGTAATATTACTAATTTGCGCATTACAAAGAAGGCAAAGTTTCTAAGTCCGACGGCGTCGTAATTAGTTTCCAAGTACTCGAGATATTGCCGCAAGTTGGGTAATCATGGATCCGGCCGGATTTAAAAACGCGAAGTAGCGGGACGGTGACGAGGCAATTTGGAAAGTTTAATTTCCGATCGCACGCCCGCGCGCAATTTTCGGGCGCGATCGCTCCTCGAGATCTCGTGACGTCAGCAACGCGTCGGCCGCCGAATTCTGACTCTCGGGCGACACGAAATTTACGTAAAACGAATGGAGCTCGACAGCTCCGCGTCTCGATGCGGAACGGAAATATATCGGTTGAATCGGGAGCCAACTGCCGAGTCAAAGGCTTTGAGGATTGCTTTCGTGATCGAATAAGCGAAAAGGGCGGCGTTGGATGAAACGCCGCTACGCTCATGGGGGCGACAATCGAAACTAAGCGCAATATATCGTGTCGAGGGAAGGCAAAAACGCGACAAAAAGGAAGAAATAGCGAACAGTCGTCGTCGTCATTCGCGAATCTAGGAGAGAAAACGATCGGAGGGCAGGTAATATCGCATAGAGAAGCGAGGGTGGACCCGCGTCAACGAGTGGGGGCGATCTAGCCGAAGAGGGCAAGGTGGGGATACAGGAGGGCGCTAACGCGGGCTTGGGGTATATATGCTCGATGCGAGTGAGAGTACGCTACAGTTCTTCACCAGGAGACAAAAGCGAGACGAGAGAGAGAAAGAGAAAGAAGGATAACGTGCGGAGATCGAGCGTCGAATTCAATCTCAACATCAGCGCAAAGAGATTCGATTATCCGGGAGATCCAGCGGACGAGCGAGAGAGGAAAGAAGCTCATCGACCTTTGGGAAACGCGACGCGATCAAGTGTGTGACAATCGGTGCCGTTGTCGCAGAATCGTTATATACGTTCCCATCCGGTTCCCGACTTCTGTCACTACTTTTATTTCCTTCGATCGACCCGAGTGCGAGCACGACGATGAAACTGTCGATCGGCGTGGCGATATTGTGCGTTCTGGTCGTCGCACTGCTGTCGGGAACAACGTATGCCAGGCCTGCTAGCTGGTTCCTTAGGTAGGACTTTTTCAAAGAGAGATTTATATAATTACACGAGCTAAAGAATAGACACGAAAGAGAGAGAGAGAGAGAGAGAACGCGCGTGTGTGTGTGTGTGTGTATGTGTATGTTTTTTCCGAACAAATCACGTTTTTTGCGAGTGCTAATCGAAAAGAAATTATCGCGCTGTTTTCTTGCGACGTTGAAAGAGAGAGAGAGAGAGAGACTTTGAATCGCCAGTCTTTGGTCCCGTTCGGCTGATATTCTATCGATCGTTAAATGCTTTGTTGAGACACAGCTAAGCTCGATTTAATTGACGTGAAAATAATTAAAGTTACGCGACTCAATATATGATATTGTATACTGTCAAATGCACGATATAACACGATATGTTATTAAAATATATTAAAGCATATATATATTTTTTTCTCATATATTAAATGTTAAAAAGAAGATTGGAGTCGCTGTCCGCGATATAGAAAATAGGAGAGCCAATGGGGGGAACTTTTCGGAGATACAATACGAGGATGATGAAACGTGACAGTACCGGGCAGATCTCGATCAGAAGATGAAGAGCGATCGGCTCCTACCCACGTACGTTTGTCGAACGTATCCGACGCTTTGTCGCTTTGTACGCTCGCGAGATTAGCACGGTTATTAAAGAGAGCGACAAGTGTGTGTCTCTCTTTCTGTGTATCGAGATTAAAAACGCCGACGATCACGACCGATCGTTGACGCAACCGTCGAGTCGCGGGACACGCGTGGAAATAATTCGCGAAGGGAGAAATCGGATACTTCATCCGTGTTAACGTCTCGTCTCTCGCGCAATCTCTCATACAAGCCAGTGAGAAGAAGAAGAAGAACATCTCGTTAATTCACCGAACGTGCCGATCTTTGTTACAGCCGGCAGAAACGCTTGTCCGACCAGAGAATCGCCGAGCTCGATACGCTGATCGCACTGGAGAAACTGAAGGGCTACATCGTCCCGGTGGGACTGGGAAAACTCGACCCGGCTGTCATGTAAGTTCATCTTCCGATTTACAATCGTCGTTGCTTCATTCAACGCCGATATATCGCCCTTATTTACGGCTTATCTCGTCGATTATTTCAATTATCGCATTCCCGAGCCCCGATCTCGATCCGCCGATCGCACTTTGATTTCACTTCTTCTCTGGACTTCTCTCGACTTCTCTGGACTTTCGTAGAGGAACACGAACACACACATACCCACACACAAACACACACATGATAGTGTTCTAAGGTCCTCTAGCTAGCTAATTCTCATCGACTTTTATCGCTATTATCGTGACAGGCGCGATTAAATAGTAACACCGGGGAAGCGTATCGTCGCGATAAGAAATACCTCTTCCTTGAGAATTCCACGAGTCTCTTGCGGGTCTTCTCGCGGAAAAGGAATCGTCCTCCTTAAAGCCTCGCGCAAAGGTATGATCGAAGCGATCACGCTGAATCACGTGTAATTACATTCCGCACGGAAAAAAGAAAGCTCCGTTGGCAGCAACTAAATAAGGGCCAGATGAAGACTCGGTGAGAAGAAATAAAGACTCGGGGACGAGAAGTGGTATCTCCGTTACCACAACTGACATCCGTTTGAACGTTCAGCCGCGGCTTGAAACTAGGTTGAGATAACTGAGAATTGAACGATTGACTGAATAGAAAATTCCTGCTGGAATTTTTCGATATTTTTCTTACAACCGAGTTTTCGTCGGGAAATTCCAGTTGCACCGACGGAATGGTTTTTTTTTCCGCCTCGCGTTCCGTCCGTTATTCGAATTTCTCGACGGCGATCCACGGCGATAGTATCTCGCGCGCGACATAGAGAAAAATACATGAGCGATCCTCCACGGAGGGGAATTATATAAAATAATTTTCAATATTCTCCACGTCGGGGAGACGCGAAGCTGCCCTCCTGTCGAGGAGATCCTATCGATCGCGGCTGCACTTGTTGCTTCTCCTTTGTACCTTCGGCTGATCTCTGCAGGACGGTCACGAGCGCGGCGGAAAGCCCGAGTCAAAAAAGAAAGAAGGAAATCGACGACACGAGGGAAGAGTCGAAATGAGAAATTCATTTCCGCGCGGCGGGAACGAACGTGGCGAGTGCGCGCGCGCGTCGCTCTCGGCGAATTATCCGCGTGACGTCACAACAGAATTTCTGTACAATTAATAATGCGAACTCGAGACATCGATTTTCAAGCGGAAGGAGGAAAAAAAAGGGGGGAGGGGGGAAGGAACGGAAAAAGAGAAAACAACTAAGAGGAGTGAAGCGACCTCGCATCCGGCAAATACTTACGTTGCATTCGTAAACGTTCGCCGCCGCGATACTTATCGAATAACATAATTGTTATTTATCCCGCACGCTGGAAAGAGTAAGATACGTGGAGAGCGAGGAAGAGAGAGAAAGAGATACGTGGAAATAAAACGACGATAGTAACGCAACCTTTAACTAAATTATCTCTTTCTCTCTCTCTCTCTCTCTCTTTCTCCCCTTTAACTAAATTATCTCTTTCTCTCTCTCGCTCTCTTTTCTTATCCCAGGCTGAATACCGCGCGAATAAATTTCTATTCAGATGTTCTTACCCGTGGCACTCGGAAAAGGGACCTCGTGAGCCGGAGGCACGATCGCTCCTCTCGCGAACGCGGCGAATAAATTAATGAACAATATATTCACGGTGTTGGCGTCGTAATTAATACCGAGCATAAATATCGTCGCGTAATTGTATGCCATGTACATATCGCTCGGTGATAGATAAGCGGCGTGATGAGCTCGCGAAGCGCCTTCTTTCTTTTGGTCGCTCCCACGACGGGCGCGTCGTTGCGTAAGTGACGTTACGGTACAACTGTGTGATCATGTGTGGTAACCGCGCAAATCGGAATATTCGCGAATAACGCTGCTGAATAACACACGTGGGAGCGTATAAGTGCGCAAATTAGACGCGCAATTCGTGTGAATCGCGCGAGCGGAGCGCGTGCCGGAGAAATCCGGCGACCTGTAGCGGGCAGTTTTGCGCAATTACCCCGACGCTCCGCTCGAGAAATGAGAAGGTCATGGTATGGGAGCGTTATGATATCTCCTCGTCCCAAGTCTCGAATCTCGTCTCGACGGTAGCATCTCGAATTCATGTCGGTCTCGGAGACAAATCGTACGAAAGAAGGAGAAGACGAAGATTGTAGGGATCAACAGGTCCCTCGCGACCGTGTCTCTCTCTCTTTCTCTCGCTTTTGGGATAACGGTCAGACGCGAAGAAATGATACGAAATATCGAAACCTCGGTGAACGGCGAAAATATGAGCGACGTGACTACCGTGGATGTCTCTAGAGCCTCTATCAGACAGGTATCGGAAACTAAAAATCGCGAATCGCATATTGGAATTTGACTGATCGAAAAACGGCGCGAGGAAACGATCGATCGAACTTGGTCGATTCGTCGAATTTTACTTTCTAATCCGCCATCCTGCATCGTCAATTGCGCAGTTTGACACGGATTTCACGAACGTTAGAGAGAGGGTGAAGGGGGGGGGGGCGAAGCAAGGTTCTCGCACTCAACAGCTCTTCGTTATTGCGTGAGACGCGATCCTGCTATCGCGATATTCGCGAGCACGACTACGAGCGATGACGACGCTGTTATCAGCGCGTGACAATTAATTAAACCGCAATAAACTAATCGTATGATAGGGATTGCCACACTTAACAGGATTCTCGCGCGGTTCGACTGATTTCCACCACGCTCTTTCGGCCGGCCAATAAAAGACACAAGAGTCATACAAGTTGATCCGTGACCGTATTCGCGAACGATTGCGCGATCAAGATCGCAGAACGATCATGACATCTTATATGTTTCCTGCTCCCCCCCCCCTTCTCTTCGTTGCATTATGGCAAAAGAGATGACGATGGGACACGGGTTTTGGACTCCGGCGAACGGCGCGGATTGGCAGCTGTCGCGGCAAATTTCGCGCGAATCATTGACGCGAGATTTGCCGCGAGCGTGTGAAATAATCGCACGTAACTCTCTTCGTCGTGACGTCACATATTGCGCAACATATTGCTCGGGAATTGCTATTATCGCATCTATCATTCGCGATTTCGCCCGCAGCACAAATCGATACTTCGCGATCGGCGGGTCAATTGTTTGACGCCGCTTGATTTTCTTCTTCGCAGAGGCCGCCGACGGAGATCCGTTCCGGAGGACGATCTTCGGAAGCTGCAGCGTCTCCTACTCATCGTCGGCCAAGATCAATTTCGTCCCTCGCCTTGGGTAAGTAACGCGATTCAAGATTGAGTTAATAAACGAGTGCGTGTGAACGAATGTTTAGTCTCTCTCTCTCTTTCGTCTTTCGCTCTTGTTTTGTAAATAGTTCCTTTATTCTTTAAATTTCTTGAAACGAAATTTCACTTAAATAAAAGGCCGATAACCAAGATTCAAGTGATTATTTATTTGTACAGAATAAATTCTCAGAGTAAACCAAACTCGAAACTGAAGAGTGAGTCTGACGTACTTCACCGTCACGGGGTAACAAATTCACTCCAATCGATTGAAACATTCGCTCGTGAGGTAGAATTCATTCCAAGTCTGAGTGAAACATTCACTCTTGCAATCTCGAGCGGCATTTCCACTATCGCTTCGACTGAAAATACCGCCATTTTTCTTTTTCTTTAAATATTTATCCCGGTATTTATCCAGAAACCCGAGTCTTTCGGGATTACCCGGGTAACTGCACACAAAAAAATACATATTGCACTTAAGTAAATGTTACTTGTTTCAAATATTTTATCGGTTTATATATCCGTAAATACAGTGGCGTATATTTCATCGGTTTATATATCCGTAAATTCTGCGGACACGTACTTACGTACACTGTGGTAGTAGGTCAAAATTTCTGCAATGTAAACAGTACTTATTAGTACCTACCGAATAATGTAGGTAGAGAGACGTGTTGTGACAGCTGAGCAAATGATGAGCAAACAAAAGAATATAACGCTAGAACAATGTCGGCAAATACAGCAACTTCGCAAAAATGGTCTTATTGGAAGATTTCTACAAAGCTTGGGATATCTGTTATGGCTTGTTATGAACTCACTAACTAATACAACTGTAGGTGTCCGGACAGCTTAATCCGGTATTACTTGGATATCCCGAAATATATCTGGATTATGCCGACAGCGCTACTATCTATCCATTTGCGTTGCTTCGCCGCAATCTTGCTGTGCTCGCTTATCTATCCTACTCCTATCACGTCACCGCATCGTTACGAAATTTACCAAATGCCGGCTGATTAACGACTCGCCCGCGGATCCCACTTAACGCGGAGCGCGCGAAGTCGCGATAATTGTTTCGAACGCTATTCGTCAGCACGCCCTTCATTCCCGAGACGTGCCGTAAAATTTAAACATCTTCCGGTAGCGGCTCGTTCTCTCGTCCGGTCGTTTATCACACACCGTCACCCCGCCCGAGTGATAATTTCACGACAAGGAAAGATTGAACGGACCGTCGTCGAGGCGCATGCTGCGAAACGTAATGAACTCCGTGCGTGTAATTAGCGGCTTCCTAACGCACGAGGTCTCCGAGGTCGTCTTCTTTTTCTTCGCGGGAGAAATGCTAACGCCTCCGCGTAGTAAACGATTCGTCCGTTTGCACTCATTCTCTTATACTCGATATATTCTTTCGTTCGCTCGATTGATCGTCGAGTATCCCGGATACAGCGGATACGTCGTGGCGTACGCGAAGTACGCGCGAAATACGCGAACGAGGCTTTGTCTCCGTTTTCAATCTGTTATTGGCAGATCGGCGCGCTAATTCCATTCCCTCTTGTTCTAATTGCAGAAGGAAGATTCGCAGGAGGTGCAGGGAGACTATTAGTTGATTTAATTCAGAAGCTCGACGTCGCTCGAGGATGAGGCGAAAGTCAGGGAAGTGCGGCGAAAGAAATGGAGGAAGGACGGAGCGGGGGAGACGGGAAGGAGAGAAAACGTAGGGAGAAGAAGCAGGAAGTAAACAATTAGGGAAGATACACCTACACACAGGTACACGTAAAACACACACACACATACACACGCGTATACACACGTACATTTAACCGATCTCTCGCCCGTGATCCGTCGACAACGCGCTACCTACGGACCAGCTTCCGTCCGAGCTTCGATTTCTTTACGAACTTGCGAACTTTACTTAAGAAAGTATTCTAAGTAATTATCTCGGAGTAGAAACTATGTGAATTTCGCGCGTATTGCGCGAGAGGGGGCCGCATCAGCGGGAGAAAACGGAAGCGCATCGGCAGATTACCCTGCAGAGAACGACACGAGTGTTTCCCGCCGGCCGGACGGCGCAATCGCGCAATCCTTCATTTCGAGTATGCTCGACTGCTTAAACGAGAACAGTATTTCGAAACGTGAGTCGTCCCTAGTATTCGTTAGTAGTGCCGAATCCGCGCGAGAGAAGCGTTCTTGCAGCGGCGCGTTAGATATCCCCTTAGAGTAGCTATAAATCTCTTCGATTTCATTCGCCCGATCGCGCCTCCTCGTGAGATACGCGCGACGCTTTTGTCGCCGTTTTTCCGAAGCGCGCGCGCGTCTCCCCCACGGGTCGACGATTTCGAGAGGATCGCGTCACTTGCGGTGATTTTCGTCTAACTCCGGTCAAGTTAACCAATGAACAAAAAACAATCCCCGGTAAAAATTAATGCAGTCTCCTTAATCTATCTAAGTTACTGTCTAATATTAATGAATTCTCAGTTTTTAGTTGTGACAATACTGCGTAGGAAATCGACAAGAATTTGATCGAGTTTTATTCGGGGATTCTTCTAGGACGAAACTGCCCATTCTTTTCACAAGGAAAGTTTATTAATCAATTGAATAATTTTTCCTGCCCATTTTTTGTCTACTTTTGTTCCATTTACTGTTCTGTTTTCGTTCTGTGAATGGGGTGATCTTTTGCGCACACACGGAAAAAAGTTTAGTTGTGTTAACCAGAGAGAGAACAACCAGGTGCATTTTGGTTGAAGAAAACGGAATTTCTAGTCCCACAGGAACCACATTTGGATCATAAGAACCAGAAATTCTGTTTCCTTCAACCTGAACGCACCTGGTTGTTCCTTTTCTGGTCAGTGCGATCAGATTATTTTCCAAGAAGGTGTAAGAAAAGCGTCACGTCTTGATTGAGATCCCCAGTAGGTTTTACTCCTCGGTTGCTAGGGAGAAGTTAATAAACTGTCCGGTAATTGCTTGAAAAAAATGCATCGAAATTTCTACCGGGGAATAAGAATCGCCAAAATCAATCTCCAGTTCTGTAACATGCCGTTCATCATTTCTATCTGTGTTAGCGAGATGGAGCGGGTAACACTTGTATCCGAATTCATCGATTAGCACGTTCGTGGAGTTTCACGAGAGTCACCTTTATCCGCCGCTGATTAACCCCCCGAGTCTGACAGCCGTGCGAATAATTTTCCCACTAATCTCCCAGTGCGAAGGATCAAACGGATGGAGCGAGCGAGGAATCTCATCGCGATGCAACGTCGTGTCTGCCATTACAATTAAATCAAGCTGTCCTTCCAGCGGAATAAATCGCGGAGATGAGGCACGGCCGAGCGTTGCGCGGCTTACTGATTGTGTCCGCATCCGCAAGAGCACAAAGCGAAGGTAACGTCATTCTTCTTCGTACGCGGGAAAAGATTTACAAATTTACTTCAGACAGTATTACAACGAACGCGCGAAACGTGACGATAAAAACAAATATCTTCGACGCGATCTCGCGGGAGAGGATTCCACGAACTTCTCGCCCGCTCCGTCCCGCGGTTTTGTACGCGGTGAGCTTGCGTCATCCGCTAGTTTCTTAGTCCGTTAACAAAATGCGTTTCCTTTCCGTTAGCAAAACGGCGAAATTTCATCGCGCACACCTTGAGCGTAAAGGACCAAGAGATTTCGAAGCGTCCGCGAGCGCGTCGCCGAGCAAGCGGCGCGCGACGCACCGCGTTGCATTCCGGGCTCGGCCATGTGTATGATTATAATTCTTATTTAGCATGTATCGACCGCAATGTTAATCCCGCGAGAAACGGGAATTCACGTTG
Source organism: Dinoponera quadriceps (assembly GCF_001313825.1). NCBI lineage: Eukaryota > Metazoa > Arthropoda > Insecta > Hymenoptera > Formicidae > Dinoponera > Dinoponera quadriceps. Next base: position 259,584 of record NW_014555716.1, read on the forward strand.
GATGTCATGAGAGAATTCCCGCCCGCCGATGGGATTCATCGAGAATGCGACCGTTTCTACCGAGAAACGCGTCGTCCGGATTGTACGGTCAGGTTCGACGCAGTATTTCTCGGCGAGAATCGTTCGATTTGAATTGTATGTATTTATTTAGCTCCTAAGACGTGAATGCGAGACGCGTGTACGGATTACTTCAGTGCGTTGGAGTATTTTATTGCCGTGGATCGGCACTAGTTAGTATTAATTAGGCTGCGAGAAAGCGCGCGCCTACGTTCCTCAATACTATTTACTACTTAATGTCATTTTTAATGCCTATTGTTTATTTATTTATTTATTTATATATTTATTTATATATGTGTATTTACTTATTTATTGTTTATTTATTTATTTATTCCACGATTGTGATTCAACTTTGCTTTTGCGGATTGAGTCGTGTATCAAGAAAAAAAAAAAGATAGAAAGATTCTCTCTTTGCCGCTCGCTGAGAACCAGGCACCGACATTCGTGTATTTTTTCTCACACATACATATATACACACACACACACAACATGCATATTCACACATCGGTCACGTCGAATCGTCGTCGGATTAATTTGAATAAAGTGATGTATATGCGATCACGAATGCAATAAAAAGTGTGGTAATCGATTATTCATGCAATTTCTTGTCTTTCACGCTTCCCGCCCATCCCTCTTCCACACCGTACGACTTCATATTATCACTCGAGTGTGTTGACACCGATTACGCGCAATTATACGCTCAAGTGATCCACTTTCGCGGGCACTTTAATCCACAGATCTGCGCCGGCGTGCGATCTCTATCTCAAAATTTGGGCTTCGTCAAATCGCTGGGGATGGATCGTGGCGGGAAGACGAAAGTCGCAACGGCGCAATCGCACGGTAGAATTCTGGATTCGGACGTGAGGCGAGCCGAGCGGATGAGGAAGGAGCGCCGAGTGGAACAGCCTAAATGAGACATCGTCGAGAAATTACATCATCCCAATTAAAGAAAAATTGGACCGCAACTCCCTCTGCAAGGGCCTAGCGGAAGCATATTATTTCGTCGGTAAATACAGGATTCTTCCGTCCGTTCCGTCGCGATAAAACGTGTGTCTCCTCGCATTTCGCGTTCTCGCGCGAACTTTTTCGTCGAAACGACGGGGGAATTTCGCGATGAGACTCGGAAATATCGCTTCGTTCTCGACGTTAAAACTCTTGGAGCACTCAAAAGGACGCATTCGAACGTGAACCGAGGTTCGGTGTTTGGGACTGTAATTGTACGGCTAAATATTTACAGGCCGGAAGATTACTTTTGCAGCATGAGCGTTGCTCTAGCGTCAGCGACAATAATTACATCGCGAAGCTGCCCTCGTTAGGAAAGTCGTTTAGGAGAACAAGAAAATGCGATTGACGCCGGGAATAACGGCGATTTCCGCGGGATTGGCCATTTTCTTTTCCGTCGGTGTGTAATTTTGCGGCGGGAAACGTCGTTCGCTCGCGTGGTGTCCATTTTTCTCCCAAAAGTATCAATACAAAGTGTCGGCCTTTCGGCGCACGTGTGATGATCCATGGATCGTCGTTAAAGAGTCGCCCCCACGCGGCTCATATAAATCTCCAGCGAACGCGGCGACGCGAGCCGACGGACGAGCTGTCGGTATTTTGTACTACTCACGTTGTAGGTGAACGCGAGAACACGCGGAACGCGATTCGCGTGTGATAATTGATAAATTGCGATCGAGCGCGCGTTGCTGCGCGTTGGGATTCGGATATCGGACTCGGATATGCGCGGTCTGCGAAAGGCTGCGACTTTCGGCCGAATTCAGCGCGATTTTCCCCTCCAGGGAGGGAGCGATTATTCGATGTCACGACCACTGATGATGGACTAACGGAGAGCATAAAGACGAGAGTGTAAATAGTAAGTAGTAGTACGCGATATCTCGGGCTTGTGTCGTAATTGAGGCGTAATCGTGCTTGTGAATGAAACATTGCGACCGTCGCGATGATCCGAGGTTAGATTCGGCGGTCAACGTGCGTTTAAACGATGGTCTCTCTCTTTCTCTCTCGCTCGGCAGATACAAAATCGTTTACAAATTCGTGCATGGCCGAAGCTTGCGCGCGTTTCGCGCAACTGCGAAAGTCGCACGGTCGACGCGCTGCCGCTGTGTTTTGCATGAAATCTCGCGAAAACACACCGCCTGTGACGTCAGCGCGATTGTTTTCTCAAACGCGAATCGCCGACGAAATCAAGATAATAACGTGCGCACGTGACCGAACTCATTCCAGTTAAATGACGCGTGCAACAAAATCAATTACGAAATTCGCGCCTATCTTTTTACGCGATCCTTCGCGCGTTCAGCTTGCTGCTCCTTCTCCTCTCGGTTGTATTGAGAGGCTGCTACAGTCGCGTTTATAGCGTCCGAGTCGACATTTCGAAACTAACTTGACGCTCAAGAATTTTTTGTATCGATATTTTCTCCCGATATTCGTGCTCACGTCAGTACTACTTTATTTCGATATATATTCCCTCTTTTTTTGTTTTACTCAGTCGATTTTCAAGATATCATGTATCTTTGTTTCATGTAAATTAGTATAACATGCAACTTACTTCTTACAATAATTTTTAACGTGTGATTTCTCACTTCTAATGTCATCAAATAAGGACAACACGGCGAGAACACAGGACCTTTAAAATATTCTGCTGAGTATTTTTTTGTCCTTAGGACACGTTAATCTGCCGTTAAAAATAAAAGAATGTTTTCCTACAATTATTAATTTTGTTCTCACGGTAAAATAATTTGTAGATTCAGCAAAATAATCCAGCGAATTGCAATTAATATTCTTAACAAATTGTTTTGCTGTTCATATAATAACTGACAGATTTTGTCGCGACAGCATAAGATTTGCTATGTCAGCAAATTATCTTTCTCCGTATACTTCGACAACAATATTGACACATGTTAATTTCTCTCTTGAATCTTTAATTCCACATATTCCACATTTTAACCGCTATCTTAAGTAATTTATTTTGACGCTAAAAAAATAACGAAAACGGTAATTTAAAATATCATTACGATTAAAGTAGGAGTAAATTATTGGAATTAAAGTTGCTTATTTTGTTATTTAAGTTCCTACTGCGTTGTAGAATTCAAGGTTTAACACGTTGACCGCCGAGTTGACTTTTATTGATTATACGGAAGCTCAACCAATCGATCGTTGAAATATTAAAAGTACAATATGTAAATGTAATTGCCATTGAAAAGAGGAAATCGTCGTACGTGATAGAAACACTTGATCGCGTTACTTTATCGTGTAAAAGGTCGGCGTGACGAGAGTCTCCCAACGCCTCGTTTCCGCGATAAAGTTTCGCGATCGAAATGCGAGAAAACCGGAAGCAAGAAGTAAAAATGAGGAGCGTAAGGTTCAGCTTGCGTTCTCGCAACGACGCAAACAGGCCTCGATCGCGCGCGCGCGATTCGGCCAGCAGTGAGTCTGGCGATGAGGCGAAATCATCGGCAGGAGAAAGAACCGAAAACCGTAAGCACGTTCTCGGCGATTGCACGTTGGCGGAATTTCACAACTGCAATTCGGATAAGGAGGTGATAATGCGTGAAGATGCAACGGAAACACTCTTATCCTCGTGTACATGTATCTTTGTACACCGAGATAACCGCACTATATTTAGTACGTTAGTTTCGTTAGCGTGCTTAGTTCGGACGGTACTGCACTCCGCCGAGCAACCTTCTTTCCTTTTTCGCGCGGGCATGTTACGTTACACGCGCGAGGCGAAAATTTATACGTATTTTTAATACATATTTCATATATACATACTTCCCGGCAAGAATTCTCGTCCCCGCTCGTCGCGCGCCCGGATCGAGGCGGCCACGTGGACTTGTCCTTTGATTCGCCCGCCTTCTACTCGCAAGGGAAAAGACGGGGAGAGTAAATCTTGAGGAAGGTGACGTAGGGATGATGCGATGAATTCGGCTGAAAAATCCGCGATCGTTCCGCAGGTTTCGGGGGACAGCTCGTCGACGGAAAGTGGGTAAACGTATCGGCGATCGTGCATCATCGCGTGGGACGTAGGGTGTTCTAACGCAACAAATGGTATGAATGCGTCAGTCAAGAATGATATATCGCGAGGGTGCATTATTCATCGCGAAAGGAACAAGAAAAAAGAGAGAGAGAGGAACTCGTGGCGAGGCGTGAAAAAAAAAGAAAAAAAGAGACGAGCGCGATTACACGCGACTTTGCTCTCCTATCTTGCTGCCTTAGCAACGTTGTTGCAGAGTATCGGCGGACAGTCAGCGACAAATTTTGCTGTGTTACATATAAAATTCTTGCGGCTTATTGCGGCATCGTTGTGAAGAATCCTTCGGGTCCTGAACGGAAAAAATTTGTCTCGTATCGGAAAACGGTTCGTTCCGACCTCTGTCCTTCGTTTGGTTCTTGCGCTCGCACTTTTCGACAAATCGAGCATTAGCGCTTTCACTCGTGTGATTTCACGTATTGCGCGTACGCATTTATAAATACAAACAGATGCACGTATATATGTACAAGTGTATAACTTTGTACCCTGTGACTCATCTATATAAGAGAAATCATGTGGAAAAAGAATGTACATCCATAATATCATCATTGAATCGCCACATCATCGTCTTGCATAATTATGCTACATTGTAACTACTGCATCTAAATATCCAAGTGTATTTTTGTCAATTATTATTTCCTACAAATATATATATATATATATATTTATATATATATATATTATCTGTATTACACCTATTATTTTTATAAATAAATTTCGCCGGCGTCGTTCTTTTCGACGAGGTGAGACCTCTGGAAATCATCTCATCGTGCAAATGTGCGTTATCTGCATCGGCGGGTGGATCGACAAAAAGAGGGGTGCAGAAGCGTCTTGCCTCTGTGGTGGGGGAGGCAATATATCGTCCCCACACATATATATACATATATACATGGTGAGATCGTCGCTCGGGCTGTATAGTTTAAATACAACGAACACGCGAGCAAGTCTCTCAGGATTGTATCGAGATCGTGTGAAACTTGTCGAAAAACCGTTTCAGTTTCGCCTTCGCGAGTTGTCCCTGCACACGTACGAGCATCTTTACCGAGTGACGCGAGAAGAAGAAGAAAACAAAGCAATATCGAGGCGCTCCTGCGCGTACGCAATGGCGCGTCCGTTAATAATGGCGATCTGCGTCCTCGTGGCATTCGCGTTGCCGAGACTTACCTACGGACGTGCTGCGATCGAACAGAGCGGGTAATTATACATTGCGTAGTATACGGTTAAAATATAATAATATACATTGTATTCCGTTAAGACATATGCGCAACTTTCGACTGTCGGAACGACGATCGCGTTGGGAAATCGACGAAAATCGATACTTCGATATCGTTTCCGCTCTTGCTCCAGCTTCTTACGTAAAACTTCTTACGTATTCGCATGTTACGTCAGACATTCGGCAAAATTGGCGATATTATAAAAACATATCTCTCTCTTATCTCGATGAAAACACGCATCATACGGGGGGATACAGCGTCGATTTTCCTGACCGAATGAAAAACAAAAGCTGACATTTTTCGAATCTTGCGATGAGCTCGGCGCGATATACGAACGTCACACATCGTCACACATCGTTCGATGTAACTACGTCTTTCTCTCTCTCTTACGCTTTTCTCTTGCTTTGCGATCAGATCGGCCTCAAATACGCTGCTCGCACATGACTCAAAGCCGAAGGATTTCCAGGACCACGAGCAGGAGAAAGCGATCGTCACGTCGCTCGCAAGCGGAGGCGCATCGATACCCGTCAAATCGTAAGACGAACCGAAAGAAAAAAGAAAAAGAAACCCTCCCAAAGAAGATAACGCGCGATCGCTCGCACGTTTATCTGAAGTAATATCGCGGGCCTCAACTCGACTCGCTCTTTACAGGAGGCAAAAACGACTATCTGACCAGAGAATAGCCGAACTGGAGACGCTAATTACTCTGTCGCTACTGAGCGGGATGCTGTCGGAAGAAAGATACAAGAAACTGGATCTGCTGACAATGTAAGAGAGAGATTCTCACGCTGAGAAAACATATCTCGATAGCGTATTTTCCTCTCCAGATTGTCTCGTCAAGCTGCATTCTCTCGTCTAATTACACCGAAAGAAATCCCTGTCACTAAGATTATAGCCATCTTCGGCCTAAATTAAATCTCTTTCTGATCTTAAGCTAAAACATAATAGCAGTTATCTTCTCTGATATTATAACGACGTTTACTAGAAAGAGAAAAAAGATTCCTTCGATTATAATTCTTTCACTTACGCGATCGCAGATACAAATACCAAAAATTGTCTTCTCAATGTACACTACACAGATAAAAAAAGGAATTGGCTATCCTAATAACTGAAATTTGATCACTAAACTTAGTTTTTAGCTGAAAACTAGATACAGGGACGAAAAATTAGCTGAATTAACTAAATTTCAATTGTGTTGTATTTCTTGTTGTAATTCTTAGCTCTGGGAGCTAATTCTTTTTTTCGCATAACTAACGTGTATAATCGACGTTGTGTTGCAGCGATCGCCGAAGACGCGCCACGACGAGGCTTCTCTTCCCGGGACCGAGCGACATCCCTCATAGTCACCTCGCGAATTAAAACACGATGCAGGGATGTAACTGCGACGCGCGTACATCGCTCGTTAGGTAAGCGCTCGTCGTCATCGTCGTCGTCATGGTTCATCCGGCCTCGTCTCCTCGGTCGCGCAAAAATGTAGTTCGCGCGGCTACGCGCCAAGTATCTTCCTTCCTTCCTCGTGTGCACAAATGCGTCGACAAAAATGTCTGGGACGTCCAAGGACATCATCGAGAAAGAGAGAGAGAAAGAGAGAGAACAGCGTAGCATATCTCCGACTAACTTCGCACCCGCCGTAGGAATTTTTTGCACGAGCTTCGCATCGCTCCGCCGTCGATAAGTACGCAATTGCGTAGGTCGTAAATTTGCGAATGTTCATGTAAATGTACACGGAAAGTGACGTAAGGCGATCGTTATATCTGCGTGATAAGTACTCGAGCGGAGGCTGCCGATTCTCTCGTCCGTCCGTCCGTCCACCCGCTCGCCCGCCGCGCTATCGTCGCCCGGGCGTGTTTCGCAATTTATTTCGATTTAGATCGAGAGACATGATCGGCCCTGACGATTATAGTTTTCTTCTCGTTTCATTAAAGTGCGCAATCCCGCCGCGTCGGGGGGAAAAAATATTTACAAACGTACGTTCCGCGTCACGACGATCGCGTGCCTATACGAGTAGTTCGAGGCGAGAGAGCATGATCGTTATCTCTATCTCTCTCTCTTTCTCTGCCTATCTATCTTTTTTTCTTCTTCCGTATCTCTCTACTCTTTCTTTCTTCCCCGTGTACTTTGAAATTGAAAAATTGCCTCCTCGTGCCGGGGCATCTCGATAGTAATGCGTACCGTGAAACTTAATAAAGTTTTCACGTCGTGCGCAAAATCCGATATATATATATATATATATATATATATATATATATATATTTATCTGCGAATACATGTGTGTGTGTATGTGTGTGTGTGATTAACTGTACTAATCGTTATGCGTTAACGATGTTTAACTTCGTACGCACTTGCTTGCAGCTGACTCAGCCAAGATCGTTTACTAGACCGTGGATCGTCAGCCGGCGTGTGGCTGACGAAAGGATGGATTTTACAACACTGAGGCCGGATCTCGGTGTTGGGAAGGCGAGGACGTGCCTCGTCTTGTCGATCAGAACTATGACCACTTGGAAAACTACGTGAAATCAACGCGAAATGAAAAACATGGGGATAACAATATAAGCAGCAAGACACGGTTGTACTTATCAACTAAGAATCTGCATAGAAACTCACATTTGGATTAGAATAAATCCGTTGTGCGAATGCGATACATCTTGGTCTTAATTAGTGTACTCGAGATAGATTTATCTATTATGTAGAGCCATCGCCACTCGAGCCGCGCTAACGAACGTTCCTCAGTAGCCTTATTTTGTAACTTTTAATAACTCAGGATAACTTTCACCAATTTTGATTAAATTCAATCGACGGTTAACTCCATGGAATTAATCAATCGCATTTATCGGTTTAGCTAATTGGCCAATGCAACTGGTCAATTTCATCGGTTGAACTTAATTAGAGTTGGTGAAAGTCACCTCCAGACGCGGTTTTTCATTTTCCGGTTAACTGTTGGTTTAACTTAAGCCGACGATAATACAAAAATTGTGCTTTTCTATTTATGGTTAATCATTAAACTGACGGTTTTGTAGCGGCCAACTTTTAAAATTTAATTGGAGGTAGAATTAGCCGTAGAAACCAAAATCTAATTGTTCCTAGTTTAGCTTCTATAACTAATTTTCTGAGTATACGCAACGTAATGGTAACGACACTGTCGTTAAGAGAATATTATAGAATCTGCCTACAGCATTCCTCTCAACAACGACAACGGTTTTTCCAATCTTCGCACGATTGTATCATGAAATCTTTATGGAACATTTGACGAACTTGTACTCACGTATACTCACGCCAATTGGGAATTACGACCGGAAGTTCTGCCGAGTAGTATCGTTCTTGCGAGCATCATGTGTGCGCACTCATCGAAGACACCATCGAAACTGAAATTCCAAAGTTACATTTAGTTTGGTATATATTTATTTACCGACGCGCAATAACAACGTGTCTAGCGACAATCGTGAGATACAGGCGACTTTTAACCTTGGGCGGCAGGTGCGTAACGACAACACTCACCCTTTTTTTCGACATCACGCTCCGACCATATATTCGCATTCTCTGAGCGAATTAACCTCTCACAATTATTGTTATTTAACGAGAACCACACGAGAAATATTTATTATCAAACTTTCACACGACGCGCTCGAGACGCGCCAAAACGCCTGCTCGTGTTCTCACTTGAGACGCGATCGTTGAAATTATTTTACTTAGGTCTTAGTAACGAACTTCACGATACTTCTGTAGGTGTAAGGAAACTGTAATTAAAGTGAAGCTACCATAAGCTTGGCGTACTTACAGAACCTGCGAACGGACTCCCAAAACGGAAAAGTTTTGCAAGACGCGCGCTGCACCATTGTAAAGTAGCCGACAAAACTTGCTTAGTCCTGATCTACAATAGATCCGTATTCCGAAGAAATCTTTTAATCGATAAATAAATAACTCTCAAAGTGGCTTAGGTACCACCCGATTGACTGAGAACCCACCTTTTTAAGGCATTTTTATCAATAAAAGAGAGTTCAGAATACAAACCTAGATGTTTCTTAAATCTTAAGAAATTTACTAATCATAGTCGAATATAAGAAGGTACTCCACATAAACATTTGAGAAACGTTTCTCGTCGATTGACCTGCTGAACGGTTTGCTTCTCTAACGATTCGAACGCATTCGTGTGTCCAAAAATATCGGACGAACATTCTGGAAGTCCGAATTTTACAGAGGATTCATACTATGGCCGACACGCGTACGACGTAACACTTTGATACCCAAACAGTAAAACCTAGACCAGTACACGAGACATCCTTAAGACATCTTAAAGTCTTTGGATAGATATCATTAGAAAAATATTCACTCCGAATAATCCAACGGGTGAAAACATGTTTTACGAGCGTTGGGCTTCAAACGGTCTTCAAGCGTTTACATAACACTCGCATATTGATGGGATACTTGCGCTATGTGGGATATAACCGACGACTTTTGTTACCGGGGAACGTGGTGAGAATGCGCTACGTGCGGGGATCGTCCACGACGAAACAGAACTTACGTTCGAGCTGCAGTCGCTGGATTCCACGATGAACCCAGAACGACCACTGTGACCGGTGCATCTTCCATGCCGCCATGATGCTGAAGAATTTCAAACGTCGAGACGTCGAAGTCGCGCATTGCGGAGAGCGATCGATTCGCCGGGCGCTCTCGAGGGTCGACCTCTCTCGCGCGCGATCTCTCGCGAGTAGCGCCGCGAGGCGATATCGCGTACTCGCGTTATCGATCGAACGAACGCGGAGGAGTGGCGCTCGGACGGGCGGGACGAGGCGGCAGTAGCTAACAGCGGCGAGGCAAGGCGCGGCGAGGAGAGACGAGACGAGGCGAATGCTCGCGCGAGGCGAGAGTGGCGCAATGGTAGCTGTTGCTAGTATTACTGGTGTTCGTTGCGGCGGATCGGGCAAAAATTACGAATAAAGGGCGTGTAAGATGCACCAGTGCCGGGGCGCTCGGACTCTCGGCACGGCCTCGGACACGGAGACGCTGCCAGGGATGACGAGCGTGGCGAGGTGCGCGAGGCGCAGCGCGAAGGTACTCTCAAGAGTGGCTGCTTAGCTGCCGTCGTCGTCGCGTAGTAGTCGTCGTATCGTGCATCGGGCTGCCAATGTTAGACGGGGATGCCCGCGCTCTGAGAAACAGACGAGCCTGTCAACCTGCTGTGGCTCCTGACGATGCTATTTGCTAGTGACACGAACTCTCCGTGGCGCGTCTTCTAGGTAGTGCTGTAGAGCGTGTGCGTGTGCGTGTGTGGTACTCGAGACCACGGTGAAATGTTCGCCTCGCCGGCGTCGGTGGTGGGCGGCGAGCCATCGGGCTACGACTTTCAGAAAGAGGAGAATGCTGCCAAGTGGAAGGGAGTGTTTGTCAACTCCCTGCGCAAGGTAAATCTCCCTATCGCTCGATTCTTCTCGCCGCTTTATCTCTCCGCTCCTACTCGCCAGCTCTCTCGCTCTCTCTCGCTCACTCTCACTCCCTCTCTCGCTCTTCTCTCGCCGTCTTTCTCTCTCTCTCTCTCTCTCTCTCCCTCTCCCCTTTTCTTTCCCCTCTGCCCACCCTCCCTGTTTTTCCCTTTCTTCTATTTCGCTCTCGTGTCCTCTACTATCCCGTTCTATCCCCTCCACCTCACCCCCGCCTCTCTCTCTCTCTCTCTCTCTCTCTGTCTGTTCCTCACTTTTTGTTCGCTCGAACGCTCGATCATTTTTCGTCCCAGCGATCTTACGTCGACGCTGGATCGATCAACGACACCGACCGACGACGTCATCGTCTGGCGCGCGCGACGCGCCATATGATTTTTCAAATGCCGCTCTGTCAATATTTGGCGGACACGGGTCCTTTAATCGCTCCTCCCTCGTGCCTCTGCTCAAGCTGAACTTGTTCCGAATTATCGACTCGTGTTCAGAGAACTCGCGTCAGTCGGAAGGTGTTGCATCTTGCCTAACATTTTGGATATTATGAATCATCATGATAATGTACTTTGATATTCGCACATGTGGCCAAAGGATGTGATCGATTTTTATAGGTACTAGAGCAAGTACATCCTAGTCTTCAAGCTCGACAAGATGCCTTAGACTACGTGGAGAGCTTAATCTTAAGGATGCTCGGCATGCTTTGCGGACACCCACCTCCTCACACCCCTCAAGATGTAGAAGAAAGAGTGAGACGCACGTTTCCTACTCCTATTGACAGATGGGCGCTTCGCGATGCCAAAGATGCACTGGAAAAAGGGAAGAAGAAGTCACCGTTAGTTCTACCAGTTGACAAGATTCATCAGTTATTACAAAAAGTACATACATTGACAAGTTTCGATAGACATCAGCGTTTAAGTAGCTGGCAGATCTGTGATCTTGCGAAGCTGTATGATGACGATGTTGCTTTTTCTTTCAACAGGAAGTATTACAGCACAAAATCGATTCGCAAGTTAGTCTATTTGTAGTCGGAGTTTTGGAATATATTTCTGCAGATATTCTCAAGGTTGGTATCATCCTTGCGCGTCTCCAACTGTTGAAGCCGCCCGACATCGGCACGCCCGTTACCTCACCGTCTCTGCGATTCGTTTGCGAAATATTTAAGGGTGTTCTCTTTTCAGCTAGCTGGAAATTATGTGAAGAATATTCGCCATGTCGAGATTTCGTGCGAGGACATACGGGTCGCGATGTACGCAGATATGGTAAGGCGATAGTTCGCGGAAATTTAGAGCCTGTGTTCGATTTCTGTATTGCACCGACGATCAACCGACGTACATACACTCTACATTCATGTTCTACCACTTACATTCTGAGACTGATTTGAGCGGATTCCCGGACCGACCGTTTCATACTCGAATCATTGATTCGAGTCCCGGTAGAATGGCTGAATGCTAATGAAATAACTATTCAGTCGTGCACTGACGAAACAGCCTCGTGTCACATATTGTGATACCTCAGATCAGTCTTACTTGTAAACTACCTTCAGATATAATAATACATGTACGATTGTACGAAGCTTGTGTAGGATACGATTAACACGAGTGGTATTACATCGCGTTAGACAGACAGTATACACTTTAGTAGGGAGATATACGTTACCTTGCTAGTAATAGTTTGCTTATTACGTATCTATTATAGATCCAAGTTACATCCTTCGTTCTATATTGTTTGTGATTCGTGTGAAAGATTCTATACTGCCGTTCCCCCGGTCTTGATATTAGTTTAACGGGCGGTGGAGATCGCGAAATCCTTCACAATCCGTAATTTCAAGCATCTACTACTAGCAACAGGTGCAATAATGAATTTCGGAATCGGCTACACACTAGGCTAGTCACAGGCTAATTGTGGCTGCATATATTCTTGTGCTTGGTTACATGCTTACCACTAATATATAACAACTCTAACCATGTTCATTCTTCGCTCATGCTGTTCTAGGTGGTACGTACTCGTGTGATTGCACTGAAACAAAATTTGTCACTATGTTTTACGATATCTTTGTATCTCTCGTCTCTGAGAAAAGAAAAAAAAAGAAACAAATTGCATCTGGTTCTGTGTCTCTTTTTTTTATCTCTCTGAATTGCTTCTCACTGAAAGTCACTCTGTACCAATTACGTTGAAACTTACTGAGAACGTTTTTTTTTTTCTAAAATATGTGATACATTGTGGTTTTATCGTATTGTTAGGAGATTAATCGGTATTGATGTAACATTGCTTACACGAGCAAAACACATCTAATTACGCCACAGAATATCTAAGCTAAGTTAAGAAAGGACATGTTTTCGAGAGTAATGATTGCAAGAAGACACAAGGTATGCCCAACAGCATATGGAGTGTTTTAAATTATTTCATTCTTCCTCTTGTGTCCTAATTTCTTAACTATTGCACACGGTAGATCCGACTGTGAAATGTGTGTCTGTTTAATCACTGTACACGGAGTTAACAGATTGTGTCCGAGGATAGAGCTGGTCTTACGAAGTCTGAATATAAAAGTACCAGATATAAATGTTGTAGCTCCTGTTCTCGCAAAAATATCACTTCCCCAGAAACATCATTTGCCGCTTCTCTGACAAGTCGACAATGCCTGTTAACATGTTTTTTTTTGCTGTTCGAAGAATGCTTGTATTACATTTAATTGCAAGTACACGGGATGCCCCGTAAAAAAAAGTATAGCTTGTCACATATATTCACTCTTAAATTCAATTGATGCAATATAAGTACCATTGTTATTATTATTATTATTACCATCATTATTATTACTACCGTGTCTGTGTTATTCAATCGCATACTACAGCATGCGTTCAATAATTCGGCAATAGTATCGCGCAAGATAGAGAGTCGCCTTAACTTAAGATAGAGAGGGAATTAAACAGTTATTTCTCCCTAGCCTTAATCTCGTGTTTATTGCACGCTGTTGTATTCAATAAGAGATTGCATGGCCGACGCTAATTATCAACCGTTATATCTGTTGTTCTCTTCTGGTCTCCTCTCTTCGTTATAAATGTTGAAGAGCCACGAGAGTCTCGGGGACGACGATCTGTAACACGATGCGCAATTTTTGCAACAGGTACTGATGGATATGTTCTATCAAGACGATTGCACGGAGGGTCCGCAAAGTAGCCTGGGCGCGGTCGTTTCGCAGACTTACGAGGAATCCGTTCGGGATCTCATTCACGATGAACGGCATTACATTCGTGACCTGCACATGATCATCAAGGTAAACGCATCGGCGCACGACGTCGGAGAACGTCGGGAGAACGTCGCAGTCTCATCGAGAGAGAGAGAAAGAAAGAGAGAGAGGGAGAGAGAGACGAGATTAAAAACGAGGATTAACTTTCATCCCTAGGTATTTCGCGAGGAAATCGCGAAATTAGCGAAATTACCGCAAGATAAGAGCGAACTCGAGACACTCTTCAGTAATATTATAGATATTTATGAAGTCACTGTGACATTACTCGGCAGTTTAGAAGATATAATGGAAATTACGGAAGAGCAGCAAACGCCCACAGTTGGCTCGTGCTTCGAGGAATTAGCGGAGGCAGCGGAATTCGATGTTTATATAAAGTATGTATCGCAACGTACGGATAAGTATGTACGTACTTATGTGTTGTGTATTATTTATGCGTGTAAGAAGAAACATTCTTATTGATCACACCGCATTGCTAGATACGCGAGAGACATTAATAGCCCCGCTAGTCGGGAAGTTTTAACGAATTTGTTGTCACGACCAGAAGCTAATACAGCCCTACGTGCGGCAGGCCATGGTTTCAAAGAAGCCGTTAAATATTATTTACCGAAACTTCTGTTGCAACCAGTGTGGCATTGCTTCCTGTATTTCGATTATATCCAGGTACCGTATCACTTCCCGTTGCGTGTCCACATTTTCGGCCTCCCGTGTGCTCTCCTCTCACCCAGCGTCTCTTCTCGATCGCAGGTATTGCACCAGCGCACGCCTAACACAGAGGACGGCGAGACTCTGGAACAAGTGCAGGGTTTGCTCAGACCGCTGCAAATGGAATTATTGCAATCCGTTGCGAGTCTACCGAAAAAGGACACGGGCTTGCGAATGCAGAGCAGAGCGAGGAGACAGACGGCGCTAGAGAAGACTAGCGAGTTACAAAAAACTGTGGACGGCTGGGATCAGAGGGACGTCGGGCAGTGTTGTAATGAGTTCATTCGAGGTAACGAAGTGACATCGCCTCCTCGTTGTCTTGAGTTCTCGACGCACGTGTGGTGCACGTGCGTTCCCGGGGTCTCGTACCTGCTGCTCTCGCCACTTTCCCTCGGAATTCGATGCAGCGCGGGTGGCTCTTTTTACCGCCCGCTCTTAGGGCGGTATTCGTAGTAGTCAAATCTTGTATTGAAGGTCTTAAGGTCTTTTATCTTCGGATGATGAAGTCAAGACTGTACGTCTTGTTTCATTGGCCACGGAGCACTTGAAAGTAAATTCAAGACGATATATATAAGACTACTGTAAATACATACTGGCTTTAGTGTTCGCACAATCGTCTTCCCTTTTTTCTGTGTTCTTCGGGATTTTCCAGCGGATTGAACTGGGCGACTTCTGACAAATTTTCTCAATTTTCATGAGTGGTCCTTCGGTCATCACAGCAAAATTATGTCGGCTTCACTTTTATCCGACGACTTTCCTCGATGCATTTTTCAAACTTCAGAAAAACTCCGATATTTCCCCTACGTCAAGATTCTCTGTTTTTGCTTCTGATAAAACTCGATAACCAAAAGGCAATCCGAGAAATCTTTTCAATATGGTGACACTCGATGTGTTCTCGATCGCTGCATGATCAGTTGACAGTCTCAGGACTGTCAACTTCACAAGATCTGTGAGATCTGTTTCTTCATTTTTTCGAAAAATTCGTAGTGAAACTAATCTTAACAAAAGAGTAAACAACCAGTAAAAGAGAGGAGAAGGAGAAAGAAACTGGCGGTAGGAACTTGTCGGATGTTGGGCGCGCGATAATTTTAATCTTTAAATCTCGAAAAGTCTCTTGTTAGGGTCGACGAGAGCGGGAGAGGGCAAGAAAATAGGCGGTACTCCTAGAAATTCCGAGCGTTGCTCAATAAAGACAGGCAATAGATAGTGTGCGAAATATATATATTTTCTTTCGTATGTATTGAAAACTAAGTGACGAGCATCAAGTGTGTCGTCTCTTCCCGGACTGTATTGTTCGTAAATTTCACACAGAGGATACCTTGGGAAAAGTAGCTAGCAACGGGCGAAGGGTAACCGAGAGGAAAGCCCTGTTATTCGACGGCTTGCTGGTACTGTGTAAACAAAGCGGTAGCAAAAGAGTCAGCGTCACCGTTTCCGCGGTCGGGGTGGGACACCCGACGCATCAGGGAGAATTGCGACTGAAGGAACGGTTTTTCATCAGAAAGGTCGACATTATCGACAGGGAGGACACCGAAGGTAAGCGACTTCCGCGTCGAGAATCCGCCGTCGGCCGATGCCTGGTCCTGTAAACTCGTAATCGGGGAAAAAATGTTTCCGCAGAGTTAAAATATGCCTTTGAAATCGCACCGAGGGACCACCCGAGTGTTATTCTCGTCGCAAAGTCCGTCGAAGATAAGAACAATTGGATGGCGGACTTGGTGATGTTAAATACGAAAAGTATGTTGGAGAGAACGTTGGACAGTATCCTCTCGGACGAGGAGAGGAAGCATCCGTTAAGATTACCTCCTGTTCATCTGTATAAATTCGCCGAACAGGACAGCCCTGAGAATATCGTCCTGGAGGCCAGGGAGAATGGCGGCGTTCCTCTGATCAAAGGGGCGACTTTAATTAAATTAGTCGAAAGATTAACTTACCATATTTACGCCGATCCTGCGTTCGTGAGGACATTCCTCACCACTTACAGGTGATCAGCCGTGCTGCACTCTGCTGCGAAACGACGTTCTCTTCTTTCTTTATTTACTTTCTTTTCTTATTGTCTACACACGCGGCGTATCACGAGCTAGTACTCACCGGCTGCTTGCTTCGCAGGAGTTTCTGTTCGCCCCAGGAATTATTTTCGTTGCTTATGGAGAGATTTGATATCCCTGATCCCTCGTTGGTGTACGGTGACGAGGAGAAACCTACCGGTTGCAAGACGACAGCCAGGGAGGACTGGAAGAGGTATAGGAAAGAATTTTGCCAGCCGGTGCAGTTCCGGATCCTGAACGTTCTGAGGCACTGGGTGAGCAGCACGCGACAACCGCGCTTCTCCGTTGCGCGCCGATTTCGCGACGATTCCGAAAGTTCTCTTCTATAAGTTTTATTCCTCATTAGGTGGATCATCATTTTTACGATTTCGAGCGTGACAGGAATCTTCTGGAAAGATTACAATCCTTTTTAGATACAGTAAGTGGTAAGCCTATGCGGAAGTGGGTTGACTCGGTGGTAAAAATTGTACAGAGAAAGAGCGAGTCGTCGGAACGACTTATCACATTTAGCTTCGAGCGATCTCCGCCGGCGATCGAGTGGCATCTTAAAGTCCCCGAGGAAGACTGGAGTATACTTACGGTATTGTGCTTAACTAACGCCCTCATTCTGAGGCATTTTGAGGAGACCGACGACGGTCGCCACTGAATCTCACCGAAATTACTCACCGATTGCAGTTACACCCTATCGAATTAGCGAGACAGCTGACGCTCTTGGAGTTCGAACTGTACAGAACGGTGAAGCCTTCCGAATTAGTCGGCTCCGTTTGGACGAAGAAGGACAAGGAGAAGACGTCGCCGAATTTGCTGAAAATGATCAAGCATACGACAAATGTAAATTTCCGTCTAACGAGTCATCGTTAATTTACACATATATACGCATATATAAATACGTTGCGGTCGATACGCACCTAGTTTCGCATTACTAAGTATCGTTGATTTCCATGGCGCTCCGATAGTTCACGAGGTGGCTAGAAAAGACCATAGTGGAGGCTGACAATCTCGAAGAGAGAGTAGCCATCGTGTCACGTGCAATTGAAATAATGATGGTGCTGCAAGATCTCAACAACTTCAACGGTGTTCTGGCGATCGTCAGCGCTATGGGATCAGCTTCGGTGTTTAGGCTAAGGTTTACCTTCCAAGTACGTTCCATTCACACACGTATACTCCGCAAAGTTCCCTGAGAGCCACTCTTCTCTCTATTACATTTGTATTCCCGCAGCAAATACCGGCACGGCTGGAAAAAGCGCTGGAAGAGGCGCGAGAGCTTAACAGCGATCATTTTCGGAAGTATCAGGAGAAATTGAGGTCCATTAATCCGCCTTGCGTACCATTCTTCGGTGAG
This sequence comes from Dinoponera quadriceps, assembly GCF_001313825.1. Classification (NCBI taxonomy): domain Eukaryota; kingdom Metazoa; phylum Arthropoda; class Insecta; order Hymenoptera; family Formicidae; genus Dinoponera; species Dinoponera quadriceps. The sequence continues at coordinate 277,644 of NW_014555716.1, forward strand.
TATCGCGAGGCATCGTCTCGCGAGGATCTGTCGAATGTCCCATTGACACTTGGTTCCCCTTCTTCTTCTTAGGTATGTACTTGACTAATATCCTGCACATCGAGGAGGGGAATCCCGACTACCTACCGGGAAGTCCAGAGCTTATCAATTTCAGCAAACGGCGGAAAGTGGCCGAGATAACCGGTGAAATTCAGCAGTACCAGAATCAACCGTACTGTCTCTCGGTGGAGCAGAGAATCAGACACTTCATCGAGAATCTGTACCCCTTCGACCCCAACATGAAAGACGAGGATATAAACAATTATCTGTACAATAAGAGTTTAGAAATAGAGCCAAGGGCGTGCAAGCAACCTCCGCGATTCGTAAGCGTCTTCACCTCAAGAGGCTTCCGTTTCCTCGTCGCAGCCATTTTCATTGATGACGTCAGAAGCGAGAAAATTCTTGTAGGAATTCAGGACCTGTACACGTTGAAATCAAAGGGGAAATCAAAGGACTTAAAATGATACTTGCGATTGACCGGGTGTATCCTTTTCAAGTGTTGCGAAAACTTTCCTTTTACTTGAACGATCGATAAGTAAGGTAATAATCGTGAAGGTAACGCGACAAAATCATGAGGAGAGACAGACTGAAAAAGAAGATTGCGTGTCCTGTTAATTCCGTTGTTATTTATCGAACGTTCGAGAGGAAAGCTTTCGGGATATTTTCACAATCCTGCGCCTTCCAGCGCTATTGATATCTCCCGTTAATTCGACTCATGTTACAAGAATCCTGAGTATGCGTTTTTTCGCTTCTGAAGCCGTCAAACAAGACGACTATGGCGAAAGAGCGGGAAACTTAACGCCCGCTCGATACGAGACCGATGCGAGCTATTGTCCGATTACACTTGTTTCGTTCTTCCACCGCAGCCGCGCAAATGGCCGGACCTGAACTTGAAAACGCCAGGTATCAAAGTCAGAAGTCTGAGCGGAAGGTTGCCGGCTCCGTTACAAGCGATGGCGTCCAGCGTAAGGTTACACGATCCTCCAACGGAGACGCCCGCTCCTCCCGAATTACCGGAAACATCGCCGCACGCGACGCAAGTCTCAGCCTCGCTCACCGGGGACCACAGCGTTTCCGCGTCTGTCTCAGGTACATCTCGGCACACAATAAGTGCGTTGTTTCCACATGTGTTCGTTTCAATTCGCCATGGATGAGCGAGCAAGTACAATTCCGGTGTCCGGGTGTTCAGGATCCGGGCTACCTCCGGGATCACCGGGTCCACCCAGCATATTGGCGCTCTCGATCGCTTCGCCGAGCAGCAGCCCTCAATTGGGCTCTCCCAAGCACTTCTCCGATTGCTGCACGATAGGCAACGTGGGTGTTCTAGCGTCACCGGGCGGGAGTCCCAGCGCGATGCCGACGTCGCCGAGCAACATACCGCCTAGCCAACCGCCACCGCCACTACCACCTAGGATACCTCATAGAAGACGGGAGAGTTCAATTAGCGAATCGCCGCAACAGGTAAGATTCGAAAAAAAGGTGTACATTCAACGACACAGGCTACGTTCGGGAAATACAATCGTTGAATGGCCGCTTATTGGAATAGATTCTTTTAGGTTTATCATTGATTTAAAGGAAGAACTTGATCAAAGACAATCACGATAATCCGTCAATGGTTGCACCACCGTTGTGTTTTCTAAACGTACTCATATACTAAGAGCATATATAGACCGAGGGCATTCTTTCTGCAGAGTGAAGTCGGAAATTGGCAAAGTTTAAGGCTGAGTGAAAAGTTGCCTTATTTCAAACAACTTGTTGCATCATGTTTCGCATATTTGACTCTTGACAGTTACTCTAAGCTAGAGCGAGAAAGTAGCTGAAACAAAGCAACTTCTCCCTCCGCCTTAGGATGACTCAAACTCGGATTAAACTAATCGGTGAATTATAGTCAGAATTACCAACCCCAATTTCCAGTTTTGCAACTGGTTGTTCAACAATAATCGAAAGATTAAGAATTCCTATCTGTGTTAGCGAGATAGAGAAGGTAACACTTGACTGACAGCGATTTTAAATCGTCAATCGGCTTAATCGGAGTTTGGTAAAAGCCACTCTTCAACTGCCAACTCTCGGTTTCACTCGTTGCTGTAACAAAGATATGCCAATGCTTGGCCCATGTATTGGTCGTGTCGTTGAACACATCCAGTACGACGGAGTTTCCAAGGTTGATTCCATCGAGATCGTGAGGAACACGGTCGTTCGACGGATACATTGATTCGGATTCGCTGTGATTTGGACACGCACGCAGGCGAGACAAGCGCTGAATCCGCCGGTTCTGCCTCCGCGAGACATCTCCCCGCCGCCGTTACCACCGCGACTTCAGCCGTTACCGCCGCGATTTCAGCCGTCGTCGCTGAGCTCGTGCAACTCGACGTTACTGGCGCGCCGCAATTCCACGTTGGAAAGCACGGGCTGCACCGTCGTCCACCCGCGCAGACACATGTCTTTCAATGGCCCTAGCCCCACGAAGCTTCAGCCGACGCAGCCTAACGGTAAGCGAGGCCAGGGATGATATTCACAGGGTGCGTTCCGATATATGCTGACGGTGCTGCTGTTGAAATCAACATATCACAATCATTCCGAAATTGCTGATAGATTGCGCAGAGACAGCACGGAAAATTGTGGAACGCATTTGCATTTATTATGCGGACGACGTTGGGGATATAATCTATTCAAAATATCGGGTGTGCAAAAGTGAATCTGGAATTGGTGGCCAATTCAATCGATGAATGGGCACCTTAAGACTCACCGGTGTCGCGTGTTTTTTTTTTTTTTTTTTTTTTTTTTTTTTTTTAAATGATGTTGCTTTCACTTTGCAGGATCAGTGACACCGAGGTTACCGCCCAAGCCTTTACCGGGGCGTCCGTCAACCACCATGTTCAATTTCAACGCCCCACCCGGACCTAGTTAAGTGTTACCTCCCTGGCGGTTCTCTTCTCCCTTTCTTTTCCTTCTTCTTCTTTTTTGTTTTTTATCTTGTTGACAAAGAATAGATCAGTCGAAGTGCTTAGTCCACGCGGCGAGTCGAGTTTGAATCATCCCTCGCCGCACGGATTCGTAGGAGGAGCGTGTGTGTCCCGATAGATCGCATCGATGGATCCCCAGATGTAGACGTATTGATGTATATTTATAGCGGCATTTTGATAATAAACGATAAACGACGGTTTGCAAAGAAACAGCCGTCGTGCATCAAAATTGGTGGCGTCGTCCGCTCGCGCACGGCGGGGGACGGTCGTCACTTCACTGGCGCGTTAAAATATCGAGGATGATATTGGGCGCGATGTTGTTGGCGCTTTGTCGAGCGATCCATTCGATACATTGGCCGCGGTCCAGAGACACACAACGGTTGCGTGAGCGCTCAGTGTCATTGGAATGTTCTTTTAAGTCTACCGTGGATCTGAAAGAACGCCTCAATCAAAGGCGATGATCCACCCAAACGGAGCCGCACAACCGTTGTGTGCCTCCAGACGCTGCTATTTTTTTAAGGGATATACTTGATCGTTCACTGTTTGTGGCTAGCGGTAGTCTGTGTCCATTGTTTTATGATCCTATGGACTGGCGACAGTTTCAGTTACCTGAATGGCTTCCTTCCTTCTCCTCCTTAAAATCCCTATCTCTCCCTCAAACACAACTGTGATATAGTTTGAACATGAAAATATGTTAATGTAACTAGACACTTAGATTTAAAAGAAAAAAAAAAAAAGTGACAGAGACGTAAAGAAAGTGATGTACCGTGAAGGAATGGAGTATGCATTAAGAGGAATCAATACCAAGAACGGAATATAAATAATAAAGATTTACATATAGAGAGTAAATATACATGTATATTATTATAAATATATTCTATAATAGCGATTGTAATAATATCAAGGAAAAGAAATATGATATGTAAAATAAAAAAATATATTGTGTAGCATCTGTAGTAAGTTTTTCTCGGCGCCTTGCGTCCGTGTTTCATCGGATTGCGTTCGAAAATTTCGTCCTAATGTAATTCATAATAAATTTCACCGAAAAGGAGCGGGGGATATATTATAGTACATCATTCCATGCGTCCGGGTTCACGAACGGTATAGTGTAAGATCTACCGAACTATAGTAAGACTTGAACGTGCGCAACCTATGAAATCCTATGGTTCGGAAGTAAGACGAGAGAGGAGGTATAAAAATTTGCCGTCCTTAGATCTATTCTTTTTCGAAGAACTTCTAAAGCAGGTGTATACCGGTGCAGCAAGTTAAAATGAAACAAATAAAAAAAGTAGGTTTCACTGCAACTTATTGCACCAGTATATGCCAGTACAGGAAATCCTTGGGAAAAGACCGGTCCTCTTGTTGCACACGCTTCTTGCGCATGCTCAGTTCCATTTGCTTCCTTTTGATACCATCCAGTTTAAAAAGTGAATGAGCAATTTGTACGGTCACTCACTACGGGCACAGTTATATTAATATTATAATATTATATATATATTAATATTTTAATATTAATTAAAAATCATGTAGTACGTTACAAAAATCTCTTGCAAACATGAAATTCCTCTCTTAACAATTACATTGAATACATTTTACATTAGCATATTTCAGTTATTGATCATGGGACCGAGTCAACTTCTTGAGGAGACTGTACGAACGACAAAGATGGCATTAGAATATGACTGTCTCTCTCGCCTCGCTCGCGCACAATCCAGTATTACTGTGGTTCAGTGGTACGATCTAAGATTAGACAATCGTCACTTTCCATTTCCTCCGACAAGAACCCATACAATATACATGTCTAAAAGACGTCTCAGAGACATCTCATTGTTTCGAAAGCATCTTAATAATATTTTAGGATGTCTCAATGTTCTTTGGGAATACGTCTGTATTTAATAAACGTTACTTCCTCCATGAATTTTACGGTTACTTTCGAAGTTACGTAGTTAGAAAGACAGGCTGTGGCACTCAATACGCATGTGTGTTGCGTCCAGAGTGATTATTAACCCCTGAAAAGTCCGGTGTGACTGGAGTGACGCTTTATAGACATTCCAATTAGTTCTCAGACGAATCAATGAGCAACGCACTAGAGTTCTCAAATAGCGATTCGAGTAATAATATACACGAAGGTGACGTTCTCGAGCGCAACTCTGCGCGCGAGAAATTCCGCAATGAACGAAGGTGATTCTATGAACGCGCGCGCGCGAATTTTCACTCAACAAACAAATTCATACAGATTTCGCAAATCGCTTGTCCCCCCCCCCCCTCGCTCTTTTTTCTTTTTCTTTTTCTCCTCAAAATTTCACGAGGAGTAAGATACTCGTCACACGGCGTTTGGTCTTTATACTGTCATGATTATCTTCGCGTAACGAGCTTTGTGGACGGGAAAAGAATGCACATGGGTGCGTTCAAGCAAACACAAAGGGTTCTACAACCGTTGAGTGATTATCGACTTTGAGGTATTCTTTTAGAGCCATATAAAGGAATATATTCATGAGCGCTTACTCAACCAAGTAACAATTAACTATGATAGATGTATACTTTTGAATCTGCAATCAGTCTTTCAGAAGATCGATCACTCAACTGTTGTGTTCGTTGAACACAGCCCACGACTGCGTTCGGAAAATATAACGGTTGTACAATCGTTGAATAACAATTATATACAATTGATATATACTTTTAGATATCCGTCAATTACATCCATCTCGTCGATATCATTAGAACATTCCTTTGGATTTACTGTAGATCTAAAAGAATATTGCGATCAAAGGCCGTATCGAAGGCCACATTGAACAGAACGTTTAATTTACCACCGTTGCGAGTATTCTTTTCCTTCTCTAGATCTAAAAGAATAATTCCAATTTCAGTTCGGAAAACTTCCAACGATTGCAAGATAGACATTCTACTGAACAGTTATTCAACGGTTGGGCAACCGTTGCGTTCGCTGAACGCACCCCATGACAATGGTATAAGCGATTATTACATGACTTCCCACACTGTGGAGCTATCGCTGCGCTTGCTATGTCTAATGCCGACGTCAACGTGAGCGTCCAGACCGTCACCACTCAATTTGCTAAATCGCCTGGTCCAGCTGCCACGACGTGCGCCGGCACCGGTTCTACCGATGGTCCCGGCCTCCCTCAGGACCGAGAGCAAATCGTCCTCGTCCTCCTTGCCCTTGATTCCCTTCTCGTACTTCGCCTCTTGAGCGAGCAGTCGTTCGCGTTGCAGCTGAGTCGACAGAGAATGCGGTACGGCCGGTATCACGTAGCTCATGATCCCGGTAAGTGCAAAAACCTGGGCGTTTCGAAGAGAAAGAAAAATGATTCCTCTCGATCGAAAGATTCAATACATTGCCAGCCATGCTGATTGTGTTTTACCGGATTTTGGAAATCATACATTTCGTAAACAGCACGCAATGACATGTCTTGCATTTACATTTACAAACCAAGGAGAGATAAAACGGGTCTTTAATCGCGGCTGTTGTAGCAATGTGATATTTTTAATTTTGCGGGAGAATATTATATGTTAAACATTTATATCTCTCCACAAAGTTAAAAATACAACGTCGCTACAGCCGCCTTTTAAAGGCCCGTTCTATCTTTCCTTGCTTTATAGCGCATCTTGATCTGAATTTTTACAATTTTTGCAATATAATACAATAAAATCTAAAAATGAAAATAATAATTTTTCTCCAGAATCATCAAAAGTTTCGACCGATCGACGATCATCGAGAAAAGAGTAAATCTATCCGATTGGTTGGCAATCTGTTTAAAATAGACGGTTGGATCTCCGAGTAACGGACGTATAAACGAACGTTACTTGAGATCCAAACTGAAAGGAATCGGCGACTTACAACGTGCTCGAAGACAACAACGAACGCTAAACGCGCGGCGAAAACGTGCCAGTACTGCGGGCTGAGCCCGTAGGGATCCTCCGGATGGTCAGGTTTGTTCCTGTAACCCCGGTATTGACACATCTCCGGATGCTTGTCGTCCGCTTCGCTTTTCATATCGTCGCTATAATCGGAAGTATTGAAATCTGACAGAGAACTATCGATGTAACCCGTTAAATCCTCCGTAGTCGAATAAACGAATGCGTACACGCTCCGCGGGATGAAGTCGGACGTGTACGCGATAACAAAAGCCTGAAAAGAGATTCAGGGGTAATCAGTGAGTCTCGAGATGGTGTTTTGATTAGCGACGAGCTCGACACGCATCATCGGATTACATTCGGAGCAATTCCGATCTAATCTTCCTTATTGATTGGATTATTTGAGACGTATTTTCAAGAACACAGTAGACAGCCCCGAGTAGAAGAGAAGCGCCAACAGGCTCACGTGATCAGCCACATTAATTAACTGGCAAGATGCCTGCTGGTATGGACACTGTGGTGCTTATTATTACTATTACGGACGAATTCGTGTGATTAACGATCATTGGCTCTGATATTTCTTCTTCTTCTTACGTTAGGTCTTAAGGCCTGTATTTCCTCTCACTCGTATGCTTGTGGTGCGCATGCGTTGATATTTATACTCCAGAGACATAACAATCGACATATAACTTATTGTCATCTTCGAGATACGGATATGAACGCCAATGATCGCTAATTTCACAAATTTGTCCGCAACAGCAATAACAATGGTCGACGCATTCCGTATCACAAATTGTGTTCTTTAGATCCAGGATACAATTTTTGTGCGTTGATCAGTGTGATACGCGCCAGTGAGTGTCCACACGAGTAGGAATCGTGCCAGCCGATCACAGAGTAGCTGATCACGTGACCCCCTCTGGCGCTCCTCCGCTATTCAGGGCTGTCGAAGACATAGAGAGATTCGAATTCGAACGCCCATCGTCACTTGGCGCGTCTCGATGAGCGTCTCGAGGAGCTTGCGTACGTACGTTTGACACTACCGCTACATAAGTAACACCCCTAAGAATACCGAACCAAGCGCCGATATCCTCCACTCGCTCTGCCAACGGCCTGCGGGCCTCCTTCACCATTTTATACGCGTCCAGCCTGATCTCCGCGATGTTATTCAGTAAAGCGAAGAGAGGCGCTAATGGGAATGCCGCCACGAACAACGTGACGAATCCATACTGCAGAACTGTAGCGAGGTACGCGCGTGAGTACACTCGCAGAAAGGATGAGCCCGGTGAGAGCCGATACGAGGAGAATCGCGGTTACTCACTCATCTCCAGGTACTCGTCGAACAGGGCCAACCTGCCCGGGTCTTGCAGCTGGTAGTCCTTCTCCCAGCAGGTGTACTTCCGGTCGTGATTCCGCGTCGCCGCTATCTGCGTTCTCTTGCGCCACCAGTTCCACAGTTTCGGCGAGAGGATCTCGACGAAATTGTTGAAGCACTGCTTACCGACCATTATGATCGCGAGCTGAATGCAGACCTCCGAGAGACAACCGGCCGGGTCGCACACGTCCGTCTTGATGCGGTAGAACTCCGAAGTCCTCGCGTCCGCGTCGCCCGGGTGAACGAAGAATCTCCCCTGGAAGTTGACAGGCGAGTTAACGTTTCGTTTCAAGGAGCTCGTTTAAGGACCAGGAGCTTTGACGTCCGGTACCGTTTGCCGGTTACCTTGAAGAAGGCGATATAAATCAAGGACGAATAGAAGTTGACGAATTCGAACAAGAAGATCTTGAACGTGAAGCTTGCTTCGTACTCCGTCTGCGTCCTTGGATTCTCCATGTTGACCATCCACCGCGCCATCCGATGATACACCCGCGTGAGTATCATTATTATCACCAAGTTGATGAGAGCGGCGGTCATGGAAGTGAATATCTTCGCGTGTCTCTTCAGGAAAGGACCACCGCCGCCATAGAACACGGCGACCAGCGAGATGCGGTATATAATGGTTCCCAGAACAGCGGCGAGGACCACGCATATCTGCGAACGAATTAGCGATCGCGAGTAGTCGTCACGTGTCCTGCTTTACGTAGCGATAAAATGTACTTTCAGTATTTCGGTAATCGATTGAGCTTCCGCACAATCAATGAAAGACACGATCCGGCAACCCGTGTCGCTCGTTACCATGAAGAACACTATGGAGCCAGTAGCGAGATATCGTATAGCCTTGGACCATGTGGGCAGATACGGCTCTCTCTCCCTCGTCACGGGATTGATCCGGAAGGTCTTCACGGACGTCTCGAACTCGGGCCTGGGCTCTTCGTCGTAATCGGCGTTCTGAAGATCCCATTCCCAGACGATCACGGCCTGCCGCCGCTTCCAGAGCTCGAGAAACGTCGTGGCTGTCACGTCAGAGTTCAAGTTCAAGCCTCGCGGGGAGAACCACGGATAGAATCGGGAGCGAAGGGGGGGGGAGGATACTCTACTCCTACTTTTCCGCGTCTTACCCCAGAAGGACATGAAAATGGCGAAGAAGACGGTAGCTGGATTATCGAACAAGTACGTCAGTTTGGAGAATAAACAGGAATCGCCGAGTTTCTGGTAGGTGCACGCTCTGTCGCAAAGGGGGCACAGAGTGATGTTTCCTGGAAAGTCGCATACAATTAGAGACAGAAATTAACCCGCGCGGAAACGTCTCATTTCCGCCAAGCACGACGAGCGTAAAACACACGAGAGATAGCGGGAACAAGGGAGAACCCACCGGCTATATTAGGGTCGCAAATCTCCTTGCTGGGAACATTGTCCACACCGTCCATGCTCCCGAGGCCGTAAAAGAAGCACAAGAGACCCACCACCGCCGGCGGGTACAAACACTTCGTGTAAAAGCCTAGCCAAGCGAAGTACAGCGCAACTTTCTCGCCGAAGTATCGCCTTATCAACCACAGCGGTTGCTTCTTGTACCTAAACACACGAAGGAGAACGTGAAGGGTCTTTCCCGGGTGACTGATAATATAAACGTGACACTGATTACGAAATCATCTGCTCACCATTGCCCGGGTCTCGCCCATATCAAGTACAACAGATGCCTGTCGAGGATCTCCCCGTTGCGGAGGGGCTTATCGTAAGGGCCTTCGTGCAAGGGAAAACAGTCGAGATACGTCCCGTCCGCTAAAAGTCTACGAATACCGGACTTCTCATGGTTCTCATCGTATCTCCCTCGCAGCAATATTTGCATTACTATCAGCGATCTCTGTGCGGGCGTGTAAGCGGTATCTCTGTCCTTCACGATAAACCTGCAAGAAAACGCTGAAGCTTTAAGGGGATGCTAAAGCCGACGACGAATTTGATAAGCGTTGATAACGTAAATACGATCCATAAAATGTTTACATTACACAAACATCGACACGATCACGCTTTCTCCTTGTATTTCTTGTGCATATACGGATCTTACGTAAATGTAAGTGCGACATGAATGTGAATGTGATGAATGTGCGCTATCATATTTAATGGGAAATCTAACGAAGAACTTTTCTACAAACTTTCGTGGCCTTTTTAGATCTCGAAATTTAATTGAAAAGTATAAAAGCTAGAGATATTAATCTCATTTCACTACGTAAGAGCATTTATAATTATATGCAATCGTTAAAATTTGCAGAAAAAAGTCAATATTTTGCCGGCAGAGTTTTCAGGTGTGGCATCCCCTTCGTCAAACTTAACGCATTGCCAACCACTCGAGTTGCGCCTCACTGAAGCATATATTTCGTAAACGCAATAACATATCTTGACCTGAATCTTTATAATTCTTGCAACATGAGAGTTAATATAATAAAAGCTAAAAGTAAAAACAATTTTTTCCCCAGAATCACATCGAAAGTTTCGGTTGATCGGTCGATCAACGATCATTTAGAAAAATATAGATCTACTCGTCGGTCGGCAATGTGTCAACAACACACTGATTCCCGTCCCTCTATGCGTGATCGATACCTCTCCTTGCGATCGCCGGAATCGATGCTGTCGTAAAAATTCGGCTCCTCGGGGTACTTTACCGTGTCCCACGTGTGTACCCTGTGTATCCATTCCGCCCATCGCAACCATCTCTCCCAGAACTTCGGGATCTCTTTGACAACCTCCGTACCCTGTTTTCAATTCGCGATATCACTCACAGCGTCCGTAGAACGCACTGAGACACGCATATACGCACATGTGTCAGCTCTAGGAAGAGACGTACCCAAGCTTTCACGGAGATCGTGATGAACCTCTTGGTGGGCAGTTTCAGACTCATCACCTCGGCGTACTGCACCTTTATCTTCCATGGTATGTGCAGCTTCAAGAAGTATGTCTTCCCGTCGAAGGAGCTCTCCTTCGGCTCCAGCTCCAGCTGCAGACCCTCCTTCAGCAGGTTCTGCTGAAAGACTCGCCGTTGCTCTCGCCGGCGAGCTTCTATCTCCGTCATCACTCCTTCGCTCTCCTCCTGATAGACCAATACCATGTCGATCCTTCGACGACCGTCGCTGAAATCATCACATTGAGCGGAATAGCGAACGTTACATTGCGAAAACAGGAGAAAAGTAATTTAGAGAGACAGCAAATATTTATGCTGCCCTAGGAAATAAATTAAATATATGGAATGTTTCTTAGGTATTGTCCAGTATTTGGATTTCCGAACTCATTTTATGAAGAAATGAATATACGTTCATACGAACTTTTTCTCAGTAAAATTAAATCAAGAATAGAATATTCTCTTAGAATATTAGACAGTTCTTGACAAGAAACGCCCTGTACATTCATTTATTTGCTACGACAACGTAGCATATTTACTGGAGAGAAATCATTATTTTTCTCCATGTACGTAACAAGTCGCAGTGATATTAAGGCAGAAAGAGGGCGGGAGGGGGGGAGGGGAGAGAGAATTAACATTATTTTAGTCGGATTGTAAAAGAGACAATCTAATTTTACAACACATACTCACGATACATCGAGAGTGCTTAAAAATATAAAAAGCCTTCGAAATAAACGACTATTCGCCACGTCTTCACTCGAGTCATACACTTACGTGTACTCACGCCAAATGATAAAACTGATAAAACAAACATTACATTCTGAGGAATCGTATTAGGCATGTCGTAATAGAAACGAGTGCCCCCTTTATGCCTATGTCCATCCGTATGCTTATGTACACGTGTGTACATAAGCATGTGTACGTGTGTACATAAGCATGTGTACATGTGTACGTATACATCTCTCTCTCTCTCTCTCTCTCTCTCTCTCTCAACTTGATTGCCCATGAGTGCTTCACAGAGAGAACCTGAAATAACCCGGTGACATATCGCCGCGGTCGTAGATAACTACCTACCGAAAGTAAAGTGTCTCGGGATCGATTTCCGTTTCCGCCTCCCTCGGTGGCAATGAATCCCTCGCGTTCTCCGCGCAATCCAGCGAGACGGGCGTGACCGGCAACGAAGGGCTGACTTCCGGGGTGGCGGGCGCCTCGAGTTTAGGTCCTGCAACCGATCTCCGCGGGTGGAATTCTATGCTATGACGCGGGCAGTTTCCCGGCCGACTCGTCTTCGCAACGGAAACGGACCGAGAATGAATGAGACCGAATCGTCTATCGATATCGAGCGCGCTCTGATTGGTACCTGTTGCGTCGCTCGAATGAATTTTAAAAGTCAACCGGCTATTCTCAGACACCGCGGATAGACGTCGGAAATAGGGCCACCGTTGTCATTTTCAGAACGGCTCGCGTATTCTCTTATTAATACGGCGAAAGAGCAAGGTCACGCGTCGTACGAACATGACGGAAACGTAACGCCGGATGCGTACTCGTCCGTCCATCTACCTGTCTATCGCACGTGAAACTCGCAAGTAACTGCTTCACCTTGAGAATGCATCCATAATACAGTCTCCGGCGGCGTGCACTTTCGCAAAAGTAAGGATGTCATTACGAAAAAAAAAGAAAACTTGCGAAATGTTGGCCGATGCTAAAGACTGCAAGCGCACATACGCGTTCATGAAATAGACAATACAACCCTGCGTGAACCTAAGTCAAATCATTGCATTATTAACGTCCGATATTCGTGACACGTTGACATTCGTACGTATATTGATCGAGGTTTACTGACATAGCTTTATTGCCATTATAGACAACCGTCGTCGCTGCTGTCGAGTTTCCACGACAGAGCTCATTTTTATCCATTTTATACGCGCGCGTGTAGATCGTGTAGATTTTGTATCGCGTGTGCGTCCAGTTATATCTAGCTAACTCGGTCATTAAAGCATGATATAAGCTTCGTCGGGGGATTATCTGAAATTACTCCGCGATGTCCGCCGAGCGACATGCGAGAAGAATCCACGTGTTCGAAATGCAACGATAACGAAACGCTCGTGTTCGCTCGCTCGCTCGTTTGCGCGTTCGGCCTTGAAACGAACAAGTTTTCGCGAGTCTATATATATGTCTGTGTAGATTGAAAGCGTTCGTTAACACCGGCCCAAATAGCCGAACATGCGGTAGCAGATCTTACGCGGGGTCTGCTGTAAATTTTTTTTATCGACTTGCTAGCGGAAACACCACGGGGTCCGCTAGCGGAGTACGATGACAGATTGACGGCAGAAACCGAGCGGGATCTGCCGTTCCGTCACCATTTAAATGTACTTAAGTGAGACGTACCGTAGATCCTGCTCAACTTCTGTCGCCAATCCGCTGTCAAGTTATGTCAGCAGGCTCTGCCGACAGAATGCGAACTTAAGGCGACTCCTCGCTGCCAGTCGTCTTGTTTGATGACGGCAGAAGTGAGAAAATGCATGTCCATAACGTTGAAACAAACGAGTGTGTTTATAAAATGATACTCGTCATCGATTGAATACATTTGGTCATAGTTATGCAAGAAGGATCCAACTCACAAAATTATGATTTTTGAGATGTTGTTATCAATGTAATCTAAATGTATTTCTACAAAACAAGAAGGTTCAAGTCTTATGAGCGTCTAAAATTAATTAAAAACAGTTTTTATTTTCTACTCGTTTCGCCATTTTTTACTAATGGCGTCTTCTTTACCCATTCTTTTTTAAGCGGGTCTTAAGTTTATTAATAAATATTCTCAATGAAAAGAAAATATACTTGACTTCTTGAATAATTGTGAAGAACCTCGGTGATATTTATACTTTTTAAATCATATATCAAATTTTCATCTTCATTTTTTTCGAGATGCACTTGATATGGATTAGATCTTTTTTGTATGACGTCATTTATCATACCCGGAAACTTTCCTTTCGTTCTAATAATCAATAAATAACCGTGAAAGTAACACGACACGTTTCTTTTTTAGCCTATTTTTTCCCGCTGATTTTGTCACGCTCATTTTACAGCTGTTTATCGATTCTTGAAGTTTCCGGAATATTCGACAAATGTGCACAATTGATCACAAATATCATTTTGCGAACACTATTTAGTATAAATTTATATCTACGATTGAAAGGTTAATTCTGCAAAAATATACGTATGTGGTATGGTATTGCATAATTAACTTTCAACTTGAATAAGTTAATTTAATATCAACTCAACCTTTGATTACTTTCGTTTTAATTTAGATAACTCTCAGCTTAACCAAGTTAGTTAATTTTATAAGCAGTTAACTATTAACATATATCCCTTGCTTTCAACGCATGATTATTCCGCAAAAATTTGGAACATGCGTCTCCTCGCATATAACGTCGCTGATCAAGATGATCATGGATCCGCCACGGTATTCTATTCGAATGTGCTGCCAATCTGCCGGTATATTCTGTGTAACATTTTGCTCACTGGGAGGAATCGATCATCTTACCGAAGGCATCCCGCGCGGCCAGGCTCGTTCCGGTCGGGTGTATGCTGCCTCTCGACAATTTCCTGTTGATACTGGGCGTGCCGGTCGGCAGATAGCCGTTTTTTTCAAGCTCGTAAAGTATCTCCCTGTTAGGAACGCAGATCACACCCGATTCCGGGGATCCCGGCTCGTTACTCGAGGACCCGCTCTTCGCCGGCGTCGACTTCGCCGTGGAGGCGCGGGAGGAGACGTTGCCTGAGCCGCTTGATTTCTCGTCATTGAACTGGGACTCGACCGGGGTGTTGTCGTCGGGATGAAGAAAGTTGCCCCAGCTGCTGGGCCGGCGGCTCTCGTTATGCTGAAATCGTACGGCATGTTTTACAGCACCTCGCGTCAATTCGGTCCGAACGATCGTACAAGTATATCGATCGTAGAAAAAGCGAAAGGAAGAAAGAGAGGAAGAAAAAGAAAAGAGACACACATACAGAGAGATCGGATAGCGAAATAATCGACGAAGAGAGCCGCGGTCAGAGTTCCAATTTTACGACGGAGACGTTAACAATGCATGAGCGAGAAACGGAAAGGAGTTCACGAGCGACAAAATGGTCATGCGATCGATATTTTAATCGGGCCCGGGGATCGAAAATCAATACGCGTTTTTGCCAGTCGCATTATAGTCGGGCGAAAGAAACAAAAAGAAAAAACAGCGAGCGGCGCGTATTACGGCGATTATAAGGCGGTCCGAACTGGCGAACGCGTAACTTTGGAATAACAAGCACTTTCTCGCCTTATAGCCGCACCCGTCCAGCTATGGTAGGCGGAGATATCGATATTTCCGCCGTTTAGATGTATTATTAAGATACGTGTATATCCTCTCTTTAGATAGATCACTCAGATATGTCGATCGTGAACTCGACTCAAGCGCAACTTTGCAAATATTATTCCCCTTACCTCTCTCCCTCCCTCCCTCTCTCTCTCTCTCTCTCTCTCTCTTTCTCTATACTGCTTCCTATGTTTTGAACTCTGCGCTTAATCATCGTAATTACCTAAGCAATCTTCCTCTGTCAAACAACGTGAATCACAGTTTCCACTTCTGTATTAATCATATCTCACGAAACACTCTAACAGGACGATAGAGAAACGCCATACGCAATAATAAACTATCTATCTTTCTCTCTTCGTATCGCTCGTTCGACCTTTACACCAAAATCTCCCGATCGCGCGTCACAACTCAACATTAAACTAATCGTTATCCAGGCAGAATGAAACATCACGATAACTTCAACATGGCGTCAAAAGTGACGAGAAAATGATTATAAAAAAAAAAAAATTCGCTTTTTCGGTCATCGGCTCGTCACTTCGATATCATTCTGGCGTCACCGTCGCATTTTCCGTTCTACCTGGGTAGACGACGAAACGTACATGCATATTATTAAACGATCACTCACTATGAGAAATATTCTCACATGCGCGGGATGCAAAACCGATTTTCGGTACGGTGCTAAGTATACCTGGCTGTCATCGTCTACTTGCAGCGTGCTATCATCCATGTTGCCGGTCCCCGCGAGTCTCTTTCAGTGCACACGGCTCGGAAGACTTGCGGACTTTCGGCACGCACGATTCAGCAGTATCATCTTTCGTCGAACACGACGACTTTTTTTCGCGCCGATTGTCCGTACGATCACGTTGCCAGACGCGCGACCGGCGCTTTACACGACGGCATCCCCGTGATCAGCCGAGGAAGGCCGAGGGAGCTCTCGGTCCCTCGAAGGGCTCATCATCATCATCATCATCATCGCGTGGGCGATTCCTCCTCCGCGACCAACGACACTCAAATACTCGTCGTCGTCGAGAGTTTGCCCGGCAACGTCGCCGATAACACCTCGAGCGAGCCGCTTCCTCGATCGCGTCTGATAGTTAATCGCAAGGAAACGAGCATCGATCAGTGTCGATAGCTCGTCGAGCTGGCGGCGACCTCGCGCTGCTCACGGCCGGCTCTCGTCAATTATGAATAAAGCAGCGCTCAACCACGCCTCGCAGAGAACGCGCTCCGGTGGTCAGGGTCGTGTAATGCCCGGAACACCCTTACGGCGGCACGAGGGACGACACCTCCAGGGAGTCGCGTCCGTGCAATCGGCCCACGCGCGTTTTCACGCCGTCGAACATGATGAGCTGAGGGCAGAGAACCGGCGAGAGCTTCGGTCTCGCGGTGTCTCGTCGAGTTACATCCGCTCGAGTACGCTTCTTCACCCGATCTTCGTTAGTTTTCTTGCTTTCTCGATCCAATGCGGGTATCTCTCTTTCTCTCTCTCTCTCTCTCTCGATCGGTGATTCAAAGACGCAACGCGGCAGCGGGAAATTGAACGGTCGGAGGACTTTGAGCGGCGAACGTTGCAGTTTCTCGTGTTTCACAGCCGACGAGGCGATCCTGTGGTCAAATTATTGTCGATCGAACAAGTAGGCTAGTTTCCGCGGCACCAGTGTGGCATATACTGGCCGATGGATAGCGATGCGATACTTATATGTCACGCGTATCGTCATCAATGTCGCGTTATTTATGTGGCTCGCGGCACGTTTCGCTCGCCGATGTCGCGCGCGCGTGCACCTCCCTCGAACATCATTCCGCGGCGATGCGCGAGTCTGTTGTCCGCCGTGTGCACGTACATACGTTATATACACCCGTGTGTCTGCGTGTGGGCGCGCGGGGGTGCAAATTTCACCCTCCCCCGGCGCGCACACGTGTGCGAAGCGACGGAATGTCGCGATGACCGAGGCTTTCGAGATCGCTATGGTTACCCAATAGACACAACATGTGCGGCGTAGCGCGCGACGTTAAACGGACGTTATTGCCGATACACGAGCTTCCCGGAGCTTGAACTTGAGACGATCAGCGGGACGACGGGATCTGAGAATCCGCGTGCGCTCGTTCGTTGCCCAACGAGAGACGATGACGGTATCGCCGAGGCATGAGACATGAATGTACAAAGGATATCGGGCAAGGACGAGAGAAGAGATATCGCGCATCGGCGTGATCGACGAGATCATCCCTTCGGCGATCTCGCGGCGATCTCGCTCGCATGCGCATTCCGGACTAGCGAAATTCCAACGGTTGCGAATTTCAAATCAATCGCGAGAGCGATCGAGTTGCCGTTAATGATTCATCGACGTGGCTCGTGAATCGTCAGGATGGCCGGCGATGACTGGATAATTATCGGGCGGAATTTTCCAGCGGTTTCGGCCGCGAGAACGAGCTCAGACGATATCCTGCGGCGCGACGAACGCTCCGACTCGCGCTTGACTAGGGCTGTAGCGTCATACGCCATATTCACGAGGCGCTTGTTGAGTCAGTCAACAGGCACCTGCATTGGCCGTGGACGGTTTCGGATGCGGCTGTCCTCCTTCCACCGATTGACACTCGCACGTCCTTCTTCGACGATCTCGCACGCTTATCGACGAGGGTTATCGCACCGTATTCCGGAGGGGAAGCTGCCCTATCTCGGCCTCCCGTTCAGGGGAAGATCCTATGTGGCGCGGATAATAGAGCGTGGCAGTCGCGTCGCAGCGAGAAGCTGAACATTATTTCGATGTCGTCCTGCTGCGGAGTTGGGCGTGTCACGATGCGTGCTGTCTGTATGGTCGTGATCTGCACTTTCCTGCAAGCAGGTAAACAGCGCGTCGTTAGTGAAAACACTCTACATATGCATTCCACGCGTATGTTAATTATTAACGCCGTTTTGCTCGCCACTTTAATACTGAAAGTATCGGAACGGAGTCGAAGAATTGTCGTTATTAATAATTCAGTCAATTCTCTCGTCACTTTCGCATCGACGGTGATTTTCTATTCTGTCGGAATGACACACGCGACAACGCACACATATATATATTTGCGGAGATTTCATGTTATTTGCACTATTCGTTTGCAGTTGCGGGACAACGTACTCCGACGATATCCTACATAACGCAGCTACAAATCAAGGACATCGGTGAGACCGTGGAGCTACAATGTTCAGTCCAATACGCACAGGACTACCCTATCCTGTGGAACAAGGTGAACAAGCTAACGGACCAGGTGGCAATCTCGTCGGGCACCGGTTTGCTAATCAGAGACAGTAGATTTTCTCTCAAGCACGACCCAGCGTCTTCTACTTACATTCTGCAAGTAAGACTGTTAGAAGTATATATACATATATCTTTGGCCGGTATTCAAAGTCAGATCTTATATTGAAGACCGTCTTAAGTTTATCTTCAGATATCGCAAAGATCGTTCCATTGGCTATAATGGATCTGAAAATGAGTTTGAGACGACTCTAAATATGAAATTGAGCTATGAATACCAGCCTCTGTCACTTACAACATTAATGCGACCTCACTCCCGCTGTTTCAGATAAAAGATATACAGGAGACAGACGCCGGATTTTATCAGTGCAGAGTTCAGTTGTCCATCAATAATATGGAGAACGCGGAAGTGGAATTGCAAGTACGCAGACCACCAGTGATCAGTGACAACTCTACCCAGTCGATAGTGGCAGGCGAAGGCCAGCCTATCCAATTGGAATGTTACGCCGGTGGATTCCCGACGCCGAGGATATCCTGGCGCAGGGAGAACAATGCCATCTTGCCCACCGGAGGATCGATTTACCGGTAAGATGTAACTGATGCAAGATAGGGGAGGGAAGGGCACACAGGATCGTTTAACATCCTTAGGTTAATAAAAAAATTATCAGCCATAGAAAAATAGTCCAAATTTGCTTAGCATGTTCAGCGTGCAGCATGCTCAACATCTAAAAGGGTTAAGTATATTCAAACAATAAATTAGCTTCATGACTGTACGAATTTTCTTTTTAGAAATTAAAATTATTGTAAGGAAAACCGGTTCTGTATAACCCTATTGAGATTTCACATGGGAATGGTGATAAAAATAAGTTTTAATTCAAGGTAACATAATTAAGTTAAAGAAGAGCAACTTATAATTACACGCAACTTATACAAATTAATATTATCATCCTCTTTGGCCCTGATGTAGGCATCATGTGAACAATTTTTACACACACCACACTGAATCCAACCTTTGTTTGATTTAACTCTTAGTGACTTATATGAAAAACTGCACTACATGTGGCCCTCCATGAGTCTTTCTGGCTCTTTTTTCATGACTTTAAAGTGATTCGAAAAAATCTGTAAAAATTCACGGATACACTTTCAAGTTTTTAAAACAAATATCTGTACTTCATTGTGCAAGAAATTAAAATGTAGTATATTAGGGACCCTTCAACGTGCTGAGAAATTTCTGTGAATAGAAACCGTCCGGACTCCGAAATACCCATGTAAGGTCACAAGGGTGAAATTGGAAGAATGTTTTTGTCCAGTAAATGTAGTGAGGATTCGCATCGTTGTCATCTTCAGAATCATGCTATTGTCACCGCTATTGTCACCAAATTTTCGTACCTCAAAGGCACTGTTTTCAAAAAGCAAACTTCACATAATTAAAAATAACGTTCGCACACACGGACCGCAGTCACTCAACTAGCAATGGTCTTTACGATATAGTTATTTCATTCGCAAACAAATGTCGATAGCTGGTCTATATCTTTCAAAAGTGTTGACCCCTATATCTCTTCCCCTCCGACTGTTAGACACTTCAATTATATAGCATTGCACAACGTTGTCAACGACTGTTTCCTAAAAAAATAAAAAAATAAAAAAATCGGAAAATAAGAAAAAAAAACTAGTTTTTCCGAGTCTTTAAAAATCTATATGACTGTTACAGCGGCAATATTCTGAAAGTACCCTCCATAAGGAAAGAGGATCGCGGAACATATTACTGTGTGGCCGAGAATGGCGTCGGACGTGGTGCTAGGCGTAATATCAACGTGGAAGTCGAATTCGCGCCCGTGATCACTGCCCCGAGACCGCGGCTCGGACAAGCACTGCAGTACGACATGGATCTGGAGTGTCACGTCGAAGCGTACCCAGCTCCAGGCATTATTTGGCTAAAGGACGGTATCCAGCTGTCCAACAATCAGCATTACAGCATATCGCACTTTGCGACGGGAGACGAATACACCGACACGACGATCCGCGTGATTACCATTGAAAAGCGGCAGTACGGCGAATACGTATGCCGGGCGACCAATAAAATAGGCGCTAGCGAGACGACAATCGAGCTTTTCGGTAAGGGAACATCGCAAGAGGTATTTCACACGGCTTCTATGTAGTATACCGATTGTAGAGATGTCTCTAGCTGGAACGATCGTTGCTCGATCCTCCTTGTTCGACACGTCGATTCTGTATGCATGACTATAGCGAGACATTCTCGTTCTTTTATTTGAGCCGTGAGACTTCGCGACGCGTGTTCAAGCATACATTTTTATGTTTCTTTGCTCCACAATTTATTGTTCGAAACATGTTTCCCGTTCCTCCTGTCTTATTAACGAATCGCAACGCGGACTTGTCTTTCTTTTCGTAGCTGGCATGTCTTAGATGTGTTCCCTTCGTTTGTTTGCGCAGAAACCATTATCCCTGTTTGCCCACCAGCTTGTGGCCAAGCTCATTACGGAACTGGTGTAGTTCCAGCTTCCTCAGGACTTTTGGTAGCCCTAGTTTTAATAGTTACAGTCATAACGAGGTAAGTTAATCTATCTTCCATTCTAAGAAGAAATGTTGTGATAGTTTCTAAAGATATTTCGATTTCGTAGACCGTAAGCCGATATTTATATTTTGCGTTTGCTACTTACAGAAATTTCTACGCCAAATATTAACTATCCGGGCCTCCAGTGGGCGGCCACAAGTCGATGCGTGCTCGCAAAATGGCTCTTACCAATCAGCAACATATTTGTTATCGTTTTCGCGATACTGTAAAACCACAAGCTAGTTTCTGAGGAGCTCAATTGGCGCATTAACTAATCAACCACTAATATTCATATCATTATAATTACTTTCATAATCATTTACGAACTAAAAACGTTTTATCGCCAATGCAAAATGCACTTTTCACGATGGACATATAATCCTCACTGCTACGCAAGTTGTTAACTACATTGATTTGATATCATTTACATTCCGTTCCGCTCATCGCAGCTCTTTTCTACAGTATATATACTTGGATCATGGAATCTTGATTTTTTTATATATGTATATATGCATTTTTTAATGTATATATACATGCAGTTTATACATATATGAACATGTAGTACAACTCGTAGAATCTCTATATTATTTTGTTATATAGTGTTCTCTCGAATTTTTGCGACTGATTTCTCTCTATGCGATATCACGCACAGAGATGTCCTTTACGAATTGTTTACAACGAAATTGTAACATTATTTGAGGAATATTAAACGCTCGAAATCGAGGGTTTATTTAATGGAATATTAAAGGAAGGGAAAAAAAAGGCGTATCTGATCTGATTTCTTATTCATCAGACGTGTTAACTCTGTACTTGTTGATACATCTTACTCATCTTAATCGTTAGAAAATAGAATTCATACGGCTTATATTTATGAACTTAGGGGCCAACAGTATGTAACCAAAATGTTGGCAAGGTACAAACTAACATTCCAGTACACACTTACGAGCGACCATGTAACCATGTGTTACGTAGTACCATGTAACTCTATATATAGCGTAATGGAGATCTATCGACTTGACGAGTGACGGAGAAGCCAAAAATAATCACATTACGATACATACTATGTGTAATCCCATAGTTTATTATTATGATAGTCGCAAATCGACAATACAGGTTATGTTAATATCATAATAGAAACCGGAAACCTGACAGTAGAATTACCACAATATCCCCATAACGAAATAGCTCGATATGTCATGAACAAAGAAAATAATGTTGATATTAGTGCCTTGTTCGTGATATAAAGTAGAGGTAAAATTATGAATATATAGCCGTAGAAATCATGTTACTAGTGCGTATTTGAATAGGATCGTATAGGTTTATTCGTACGTTTTATTAAATACACTTCTTTACTTACTGCATACTTACGACGTTGGGAACATTGGTTCCTCTCTTACCAAGGCGTGCATCGTATGAGCGTTATATACAAGTAGGTAGATAGAAGCTCAACGGAGACGTTTTTATATACTCTTTACAAATTTACTATTTTACAAGTACTAATATTCGACTCGTATATATGCATTGTCTTTCTTGAAAAGCTACTATATGCTCGCAATATCCGTAGTAACTTTTAATATTTACACACCTCGCGACAATTACGTGTCGCTAGGTATATTATGATCCGCGTAATATGTCCGCGAAAGTTTTATATATATATATATATATATACGTATATTATAACTACTCTTCTTTATACAATGTCATATTTTAAGACATAAAAATGTGAGATTATTCTTATCTCTCGTATGTATGAAGCAAAGGAGCAATAAAACTTTATTAAAACAAAAGTATTTCTTATCCTTTAGAGATCGAGTTACAAGCAGAAGTATCATTTCACAACTTGAAGACAGCCTTGCTTATTTCTCCCTTCCTCAGCGCGTACAGAGCGTCTTCGTATTGAGACAGAGAGAACACCTTGATCCCTAATTTATTGTAATCGATATATTTCTCCGACATCGCTTGCAACAAAGCTAAGCCTTTGCTGAAGCTGTAGGGGTTTATATTTACTCCTAAAATCTGCAGTTCCTTCTTGTAAACCTGCCAGCAAAGTAAAGTCTCTTCAGTAAGCGGATTAGAAGCGAGACATCTGTTCAGCGGTGCGATGTCGTCCGAGTTTACCTGAAACGGTTCGATCGTCAGCTTCGCTTGCGGATGAGCGACGCCGAATACGCATAAACGACCGCCGGGACCCAATAAAGGCACAGCTGCCTCCATGGCCGGGCCGGAACCGCTACAATCCACAGCCACATCAAAATACCCTTTCAACTCGCTCTGACTTTTAACTTCGTAATTCAAGCCTACGAGTGCAAAAAATGTTTCCGTTAGTTCGCTCTCAAAAGTAGTATCCTGTATCCCGAAATAGTACAAAGCGTAATGATGATGATGATGATTTTTAAAAATGTCTCAAGTGAGATCCGGAGAAGGATCTCTCTCGAGTTACCGAGATTATCGGCGATCCGTCGGCGTTTCTCCTGCGGTTCGGAGATAGTGACGGTCTTGCGGAGGCCATGCAGATGGAGCAAACAAGCCCACAGTAAGCCTATGATGCCGGCACCTATTAGGAGGACCTTGCTTCCAACATTCACGGGATTAAGTTTGTCCCAACCGTGAGCCAGACACGATAACGGCTCGCTCAGCACCGCCTGGTGCATTTCCATTCCGTCCGGGATCGGATACACCTACGAATGTACAAATACGTACAGCGAGTGCAGCGGGGACGACGAGTGCAGGCACAGCGTGGTGCGTCGCACCACGTAGCGATATCGCGTACCTGCGTCTCTGGGACGAGCGCGTGCGTGGCCCATCCGCCGTTTCGGAAAATCCCTAAGGTGTTGTTTATGCCGCCGAGCTCGCAGTAGTGGTAATTCGCATTGTGACAGTGATCGCACTTGTCGCAACCGCTGTTGGGATCGACGGCGACGCGTTGGCCGACCTTGAAGATTGTTACCTTCGACCCAAGCTCATCGACCGTGCCCACGAACTCGTGGCCGAGGGTCACAGGTCCGTCCTTTTTACAAGGAAAGGATCCCTGAGGAACATATTACTATCAAAAATAACATCCGTCCGTTGTGCACGTTGGAGTTGATGCGCAGCAACGACGCTATGATAAACGAGACGATCGACGGTTAAGAGGATGCATACTATTTTATCGCGGGTCGTGTCATTTCAGATAAAAGCGCCATTATCGACTATGATAAAACAAACAATTATCGCATGTCACGTCTTTCCTCCGCAGCGTGGAATATTTCAAAAAATGTAACGACTCATCGGCTCAAAAAACCAGTTAAAAAAAATATTCTGCGTTTTGCCGTGTGTATTTATCTTCACAGATAGTAATAGAAAATATTATAAACTTTATATCTCACTGTAAATGACGTAACTCGTAAAAGTGCGATGCAATTATATAAACAGGCATGGGAGCGGTTTAGCAGTTAAAAATAATTTGAAAATAAAGTCTCAGTTTTTCACTTTATGAACATTATGTTGCCGGAGTCGCATGTTGCTACTTTCTATCTTAAATTTTTTATTTTGCCTTGAAACAAGCTATTTATCGAACATGGTATTTTGTGATTTTTTTTAAAGGCTCCATTCGAATAAGAAAAAAGTGACTTTTCTTCTTAAAAGTAAGAAAAAGTGAGATGTTTCTAAATAAGTGAGGGAAAGTGAGGGAAAGTGAGTCTTCTATGCCTGTATAAAGAATAACGCTGTATGAGACAACTGTTCTAACGGGATTCTTTCAAATTACGCAAGCCCACAATGTAACAACATACTTCTAGAATATGAAGATCCGTGCCGCAGACTCCGGAATACGAGACTTTAATTCGGACCTCATTAGGCGCCGGTTTAGCAATATCGCATTTCTTAAGAGTGAGCGATTTACTGGACGAATCGAAACTCAGATATTCCATTGTCGCTACCCGTGTACGATCCGCTCGAGACGCCTCGATGGAGGATACTGAGAGATCTAATCATCCTCTTTCATTTTTTTTATATTCACTTTTTACGAGTTCACGGCTCTCGTGTTATCTTATCTTAGAAAACGTTCACAACATTCGATGTTATATAGACGCAATGATTATGTTATTCCGATGTCACGCGTAAAAGGTCACCATAGTTACGTGCAGATTAAAGCTTGAAAAACGAGTGTGCAAACGACAGCTTAAGCGTTATAATGTACGTGTGATATAAACTAATGATAAACTAATTCTTTGTTTCCTTCAATATTCGGCTAACGGCTAAGATTCGATCAATTATGAAAAGAAAGAAAATAAATAAGACGGTAAACATGCGCCGAATAACAATAAACAGTAATATAATAGCAACGACTCAGCAGCGAATCAGGGCAAAACAGGCGCGCGGATTAAGCGATAGAGGCAAAATTCAAAATTCACGCATGTTAATACTGCGAATCTCATTGCCTGGCCTATCGCATGCCGAGACTAAGCTGTTAAAATAAAAATAAAATTATAGTTACCAGAAAACAAAAGCGAAGCTTTTAAACAGCCTTGTAAACAGTAGCGCTTTCTAAAGAAAATGCTATATTTGAAAACTTGGCTGGTAAAATACTGATTTCTTTCTGCAAAGTTTATGTCGTGTTGGCTGCACAAAATCATAAATACTTTCACACGGTACGCGCGGAAGAGTACACGTGAAGATAAATTGGAGCATTGCTCGATATGTGACAAAAACCACTAAAAATGTTAAAACTGACGTCAGTATACTCTAATTGTCAGTCAGCGTAAATATTCACCTGATACAGAAATCCTTCGGCTTGTACGTACCGAATGTAGCGATGCTTCAATCGGGAAAATTTTAAAGAATACTTCGGTACTTTTTTAATTCAATTTACAGCCTTAAAAAGATACGAAAAGTTTACAGGAAAAAATTTAACATACATTTGTTAGATTTTCTGTTAGATATAATAAAACAGAGCAACGTATTCGTCATATTTATATAAGATCTATATGTACAAGAAATACAGAAAGAATAGCGTGATTATGTCAGTGTTTATGTAACATAACATTTTAAGGATCACTTCTACGTTATCGGCGCTTGTCAAGTTCGTTATCAGCTCGTGAGCTCGTATCCTTTCGATAATGATAGTCAAGTCGGTTCGGAATTTTCCATAAGCGCGGGGAAATTATTGGCGTTGAAATACGTGGGTTCTCTTCCTTTCAGTTTTTCCTCGAGACACGTTTTCGCTCCGAACTACCGTTATCACAATTTCTTTCTCGAGTTTTTTTCTGATGTGAAAAACGCTGTATAAGATAGTTAACTGTTCGTGATTTATCAAAGTCTTTTGTAGAATGTCTTTTGTTTCAACAGATTCGATACAAAAGCTATGCTCCACCCTCATTTTCGCGCAATATGGGCGAGTAAATGTAGTTATAATGTTAACCTTAGCTTAGCGTTCACGAGTCAAGTTGACCTAAGCTAAAAATTAAAATCTTATAGTTGTTAAATCTTGAATTATTGCGCATATAAATATGGAATTCTCTTTTTTAAAATATGCAAAAATGTTTACTTATTCCTGTGTAGAATCAATACGTTATCTCTTAAATTATCTAGTTTAAAAATAATAATGGCACACATTTTTCAAATTTACCTTCCGCAATCGAAAACTATAATATCTGGTACACTGTATATGGATAGTCACATTTATATGTATAAAAATTTATTTATAGATATAGATTGATAGATATTAAAAGTGTATCAAAAATGTCACTTGTTCTCACAGGCCTGTGCTACTATAAATTAATCAGTAAAAAATAAGCGTGCCAACGAAGCTAAACTATATGTAATAATTGTTGTACAAAAATGTACGCAGTGAAAGCACCGAACGAATCGCCGAATGAGTCCAATCACAGTCGAGAATCACAAAACGTCAATCTTACACGTTCCCATCGATTCTCGAGCGTGATTTCGATTGAACGGTTCCCCACTCGAATTCCGTTGCTTCCGAGTTTCCGAGTCGGTCCTCAAGTTGGACCGAGATCAGGCAAACGTCGACCAAATAACGCGTTCTCTTCGACTTTAATTGCGCATAGAAATGAACTGTAATAAAAATGTTCCGTTTCACGGGGAAAGTTCGTGGACTTTCTCGACGTCTAAGACGTCTCGTCTGAGACGTGCACGGGCAAACGGATGCCGACTAATCGCAGCCTCGGGCATAAGCTCGCGTTCTTCCGTCGGGGAAACGTAACGGCGATGCAGAAGCGGAAAATTCATTCATGCACGGCGGATCGACTCGGCTATGAACGAGCGTCCTTCGATTCATGAGAAATTTCGGGTCAACGGGACGGAGCTGGATAACTGGTTGCACTGGGAAACCGGAAATGAGGTCGCGAATGACGTCATCGCGCGTTCACTGCCGTTCATTCAACCCCCGGGGATAAACTGGGTTACTGGGACAGAGCTACCCCTCTATCCTGATCTTTCGGGAGAAAGATCCCCGGACTCTAGAAAGCGGGGCCACGCTCCGTGCGTCATGCGTAAACGCCACCGCGAACTGAAAACGAACCGAGTCGAGCACGTCGAAAATCATGCGATTGCATTCGCGCCTCTCTTTCTCATAGATCTTTCCAAAACACCGCTATTTCTTTTCGGAACTCACCTCCGCAAAAGCTGCGAGCAACGTTCTATGAGCACTTTCAAGCATGAATTATATTTATACTTGGGTCGGAGAAATGCAAGATAACTGTCACCTGACACTTGATTTCCATCGTGCGTCTAAATCAACTTAACTCTAGCACAAACTTCGTAATATCTAAGCTTTCAGTGCAAGTCCTTCTCAGAGGACTAAGCCATAGGGTGACAATAAACGTATACATATCCCTGGAACTTTTTGGAACTCACTCCTTCGTAAGATCCGAATAAGTAGAACTTTGAATATTTTTAAACGCAAACTTCATTCATATCTGTGCTGGTGAAACGCAAGACTGCGCGAATTTAACTAAATAACCAGGTACACTTAGTAAATTTTTGCGACCCCTTGCACTTTAACGTTCGAGTTAGTCCTCTTTTAATTACAAATTAAATTAAAGAACTGTACTGAGTAATTACTCAATGTTTTCTCTGTAACGCTCTTAGAAGGCTTAATCTTACAGCGACAATAAACATATCTATTTATCTATCTATCTCTCTCAACAAACAAAACGTCCATGGTCGGCGCTCAGCAACCTCGAAGGATGGCTATGAATCCTGATAACCTAGTTTAGAATCGATACGATATGTCTGAGGGAACGGTCGAACGCGTGATCCCACCGACGTCATCGCTTCCGAATTAGGTCGCTCCGGGAAATGTATCGCTTAAAACATCGGTGCGCTCGCACAGGACGTCCTAGAATTTCGCTTCCCTCGTATGCCCTTCCGCCCTGAACGGAAGTCGTTCGAGGGGCAAAAATCCGATTCATCACTCCGTCGCGTTTCTCTAACGGCCCGAGAGAGAAACAGGCTCTCTCTCTCTCTCTCGAAAGCTCCAACGACCCACGAATTGACATTTAAGCGTAACGAGACGAGCAGAATAATGTGAT
Source organism: Dinoponera quadriceps (assembly GCF_001313825.1). Classification (NCBI taxonomy): domain Eukaryota; kingdom Metazoa; phylum Arthropoda; class Insecta; order Hymenoptera; family Formicidae; genus Dinoponera; species Dinoponera quadriceps. Next base: position 306,467 of record NW_014555716.1, read on the forward strand.
GAAGTGAGCAAAGCACATAAACATTTGCGTTTTATTCTTGTCCGCAATTTCCCGAACACCGAGTGAACGAGCAAGAGAGAAAGATAGAGGATTGAGAGAACGATCTACTTGAGACAGATCGAGTATCTCCCTGCGCAAAAATGTCTATCTATGTCTGTCTTGCGCGTATTCATAATAAGTAGCCAATGACGGCACGTGGTTTGGTTTCTGAACGAGCTGCAAGGTGAATGGACCGTTCGACGTCATAGCGCTCAAAGTAGGTCGTCGTGGATGAGCCAGGGTCGTATCGCCTTGTCCCTTGTTATTGCCACCGCGACACGGCAGTACAGTTCATTGAAAAACCGCGACTCGATCAATATCTTCCGCGGGTGGCCGTGTTAACAACAATTTACCAAGCGGAACAACGTCGAATTCTTGGCGCCCTTTGACCTATGAACAACAGGCGCCGGCCTGTGCCGAATAGTGAACGCGGGCACGGCGGGTGGGATCGAGAAGGGGAAGAGGTAAAAAAAAAAAAAAACGCCAAGGCGAAAAGGGAAGGACAGAGAGAGAGAGAGGGAGAGAGAGAAAAAAGAAAACGGGGGGAGGAGGAGACAGACGTATGAACGGAAAGCGGAAGCGACCGAGCCGCTCGCTCAATGAAAGAGCTCTATCCCCGCGAGCGGATGCGAATGGGTAGGCAGTCCATTGAAGGTTGCACGGGTATTCGCATTGCGTATGCGCAGCTTCGCCGTTTCTCTTTATTCAGCGAAAGACATGCTTGCTCCATTCGTTCGGCCGTTTCTCTCGCCGCCATACCGGAGTAATCGTAAAGATCACTCGGATACTTCTCGAGAGTTCTCTCGGGAAGAATCGAATTAGCGTCGAGAACAGGATCTGTAAGTCCGGATCGACAATAGCTCAACTCCAAACAACAAGTGATAAAACATTACAATAATGTTGTATTATACTTGTCGAGTGAGAAATTGTAACATTCGTATATAATGTTATTGTTGATTGGCGTTTACTGGAAGGTGCTGCAAACTTTTAGTCTTCTACCACCTTAAGCTATAAAATGTAACACAATTTCTGAAAAACGCGTCCCCCACGCTGTCAAGTCGCGATAACGCTTAAATCTAACATTGAATAGGAAAATTGCTGCGTTCATGTAAATATTTGCTAAAAAGTATTTGAGTAATTTATCTTATTTGGATTAAGTAAGTATTATTTGAATGTAGCACACTGAGAGAAAAAAGTGTTACATTCAAGTAATATTTACTCAATCCAAATAAAATAAATTATTCCAATACTCCTTAGCAAATATTTACTTGAATGTAGCAATTTTTCTCAGTGTAGGAATTGCGACATTCGTTAGCGCACTGGAAACGTTTTTCGCTAAAAATTACGTTACAATTTAAAGCTTAGAGCAAAAGGTCGCTACATGTATGCTACATTTATTGTTAGATCCAGCTTGAAACAACGATCGTCCATTCGTACAAACCGAGAATCTAACAGTGATCACACCCGAATGTCGTCCATACATCAGCCGGATAAAAAAAGACCCAAGTACGTCGGCTCGCCGACGTGTTTTAAAATGCGGACGCGGATGCGTGAATCAATGCGCTCCGTAGGCGATCTCCTTCCTGCTTATTTCGCAGTTACGTATGTTTCAAAGTTTTTTCCGGTTAATCATCGATTATTCCATGCTTAAGCGCGACACAGACACACACATCGAACGAGACGTTATATACGAGGAACGTTCTGTTTTCTGCGGCCCGACTACCGGAAACCGGATGTGACGTAGCCGTCGGGCTCTCTCAGCACACCGCCACCGAACTGCGGAAAAGCCGTCTGTTCTCCGGCGAAATAGACTAAACGGTATCTATACGGTGGCGTCTTGAAAAAATCAAGGCGTTTCTAACGCGCTTTTGCGCGCGATATCACACACGTCGATTTCGCATGTGTAATTTAACGAAAGAAGAAATCCAGAGATTCGAAATTAATGTCGGATTTGGCGACATTACAGATGCAGCGTGTCACGATGTGACCTTCGCGAGGTGTAAATCTCCGATGAGACACTGCTCTGCCAAGGCCGCCAAGAGAGCTCGTATCCGTCTTGTATCTGGCCGGAAGAGGATGTGACGTGTCGCTCGGTTGATTAAACTATTAGTGAAAAACCTCCGTCTCATGCAGCCGCCGGATTTGATTAGATAAATCGCCACGTTCGTATTGACATACGTGCGAACGTTGATCGTGCGTCTTGCGAGTTAATCGCCGCGCACATCAAGCGGAAATATCAAGAAAACGAAAAGTATAAACTGTCACGCGGCCGATGATGCAGCTGTTAATCGATATCTAGGCATTTTTATCGCGGCCTGTGGAGATCAACTGTGAAATCCTCCGCGTATATATTTTGTCGTCTACGCTGCGCGCCGCGCACGCGAGCAACATAATGTCGATAATGACACGTGCTCGTGTACACGTGGAGCATCGTGTCTGAAACTCGGCTCTGTTAAAATGCTGCGAGGCGATATCCAGAAATAGCCCGAAAACTCTGTTAACGGTGGCAATCGCTCTCTCTTCCTCTCTCTCTTCCTCTCCTATGGCGCGCCGAAAATTGACCCTCCATGAATGAATTTTCGTGAAACACTTATTCAATCAGGCTCCTGTGGAACTACATCGCTCTTCCACTTCGAGTCGCAAACCACTTCATCGGGCCCTTTTAATAATATTTTCATTCATTTCGTGCGTGTACCGCGAAAATGTAGCGCACGCGAATACATCGTGAACGCTCCGACACGTTCGGTTTTCCTCACGATAACTTTCCTAGCATAATTGCTCTTCTTCTCTTTTAATTTTTTAGTTAATCGTATTATAAAATGAGAGATCGACAGAGAAGTAGAGAGGGTGAGAAAGAGAGAGTGGAAGTTTGCTGCGTGCGTATCGATTGGGGACGCTGTTCGCCGACGAGACTAGCCTACATTCTATCCCCTTTCTTCACCCTTCCCAGCGAAGGCCGGTTTATTTCCCTCCCTGCACCCTCTCGACGACCCATGTTCCAAGTTCTCATTCAACGTAGCCTCCTCTCTGCTATCTCTTAGCTAACTCTCCGCTACCCTGCCGTCTACCGCTCTTTTTTCCTATTTAATCTCTTCTCTCACGGTCGGTGCTCGAAGAGAGTTTATGGAAAAACAAAGACAACGAACTAAAACGCACCACGAAGAAGCAATATACGTGAGCAGCGACGGAGAACAGAATGAGCATCGTTTCTTTCGTTCGTATCAAATAGAGGCGTTTATGTCGAGCGTGAAAGAGTGTAAAAAGGGCGAATAACAAGCGATGTTGCGCGTTATTTCCCCTTGTGACGAAGAAATTTATACACGTGGGCCTGATTGACATGTGTATAATAAACAATGTCCAACCGTATAAAAAGTATTTACTGTATAATTATTCGCGTAGATCATCGCACGGTTGTCGCCGTGTCAGTCGGGAACTCGTATGAGCGACGAGGGAGGGAGGGAGAGAAAGAGGTAGAACGTTGATTCTCTTCTCGTCGACAATGTCATCCACCATCGGCGGTATCGCCCTAGGATGCCGCGTACAAGGGTCGGTAAAGCGAGGCCACGTACCGCGCCAGAGGGAGGGTGGGTCGGATCCGCGTATCCGTGTCACGAATGCGCGCGTCTGCACACTCCACCTCGCCACCCCTTCGCGGCCAGCGAAAGAGGTGAATGCAGTTGGCCGTCATTTTGCAATCCGTTCAGACGCCATTCAGATGCGTCCGATGCGAGTGCCCGACATCGCGCGAGTTACCTGCAGAACGTTGCCGCCGTCGTCTTCGACACTGATGTGCACAGGGTGATGCGGACGATCCCAACGACGTCTTAACACGTGACAAGGTTCGAGAGAAGGGAAAGGCTCGTCCGCTTCTTCACGTCCTCGTCTCTTCGCAAGGTATACAATCATTGTGGCGAACATATCCCACTAGCGCTTCACGAAGATCGGTCACGATCGAGCACGAGTAGCTTCCGACCGTCGCATCGTCCGAAAGCATTTTCGCTAACATTTAGCCGACGTCTTCATTCATCGCGCCGAATTCCGGCCGAGGATCTCGTGCGAAACCGAGTGCGACTCCTCCTCTTCCTCAGGAACTTTCTTTCGAGCAGTCGAATAACGCATGTACGCATCCGTACGTCCGATCAGAGCAACAGTGTATTTTCACGTCTCCGATGGAAGATAGATGGGAGCCGTGTTAATCGTGTTACCACGTCGAACACGAAGCGCATTCTCGTACCGGCGATTTCATACATTTATAAATCACTAATAACGTTCTTGGACTCGATATCCTCCCGGGATATTTTCAACGACAATGCAAATTGCACAAACTCAATTGCGATCCTAGATGCAAATAACTCGGCGTATTCCTCGCGAGTCGACGGTACAACGAGACTTTGAACTCTGAACCGGACGGCTTCGCCTTCATCGAGTACATGATTGCATGTAATTAACGTGTACGCGTGCGGCGGATAAGACGAGACGCACACACGCCCGCGCCGTGTCTCCCTTCTTTTAGATAATTTTACACAAAACCAGAAAAAGTGCCGCAATTTTATCCGAAGTATTAATACATCGACACGCGTTAAAACGGTACATTTTCCCATAAAAGCGCATCCTCGTTATTTCTCGCTCCCGCGTAAATTTAATTCAAAAAGAACGAGGCGTGCATCTTTTTGACCATTGAACACACACTAAGTGTACGTTGCCGGAACGAAGGCGCTTTTTGCAATTCAATCTGATTATGTGTCTAACGATCTACATTTTTCTCGATTACATTCGTCGAGTCCCCGTCATTAGTATGACGAGACAATTTTCCAAGTTCTTATCCTCCGTGGTCGTTTGAGTCTCTCCTTCCCTTGGCCAATCGTCGTCGGGCAATTTTACGCAAGTGCGTGTATTCCTGGATGCGTGCGCCCCACGAAAGCTCACGAGCTTCCTGTGGAAGGATGAATGGGAATCAAGTCAGTCGGCGGAGCGGAGGCTCTAACATTCGTACGGGTTTTTCGTCGTTTCCCGACGCGTAGCCGAATATCGCTCGCTTTCGTGCTCGAATTTATTCTTCCTTTCTCGCGCAACGAATCGTAGATACGCGAAGTGATCGGCTGTTTAATTGATTCTCTTAGATCTCCCTTATTTCCGAGATTAATCCAGAGTGTTTCGCCGAGCAGGTGGACATATTTGAACACGCGTTCCGTTCAATCGAAAGACGTACGCGACGTGGCGATTTATTCGCGTTAATGTTAAAAACGCGGCACTTGGAGAGTCGAACATTCAAGTTCCGGCTGGCTGCTTATTGATTTTTTAGCCGCTGCAACAATGATCGCCGTTTGCCATTGTCGTGCTGTAGTCATCGGTAAATAATGTGCAAGACGAGTTCGTTGCTGAGAAAAAGGGGAAAAACAAATCGAATCGCCGGGGGAACGTTGAATCGAGGATTGTGCAAGTCCGTAACGACGCGGCGTTCGTAATTTCATCACGAAGGCACCGCCGAGTCGCACCGAAAGGAAGGACGCGAAGATAAAACAATATTACTCGACTTGGCGGCACGAATGTGTACGTTCCAATAAACAAGAGCGGCGAACACGGACATCCGGTCTCATGAATCACCGGTATATTCTCGAGGATGTACGTAAGATACGCCGCTAGAGAGATATTCGTGGATGTCGGGGCCGTGCATACGACCAGACGACCGATGACAAAAATACCGTCGATCCTCATCTCGGCCTCGAATCTTAATCTCCCATTCGCTCATTAATCGGCAGGGGGAGGGAGGATAATCGAAAGCAACGGGACTACGAATTCGATGAGGAGCTGGCGAGTTTCGGACCACCGGATAGTATCGAAAATTTCTCGAATCGAGTGCGCACGACCATGAACCGGTGCGAAGACGCTATTTCACACGGTAATACCCATCGACGCGAGCCAGCGGTTCGCGAGAAAGTTTGCGAGGCGTAAGATCGGGCGTAGCGATCGTGAGCAGCGTTGGCTCGATTCGTCAGACACGACAGTGAGATGACGATCCATTAATCATAGCACACACGCACGTACACACACACGCTCTCTCTCTCTCTCTCTCTCTCGTGAGGTCATGCATCGACAATAGACGCATTATTCGTGCTTGCGTTTGTCGCGAGAACAAGAGCGGTCTCGCGACCCGCCCGCGCGCCCCTCGCGGAGACGCGAAACGTAAAACTCGATTCCGAATGTGCATTACTGTCATTAATCGCACGTGCTTCGCTTTCATTCACGCCGACTCCCTCCCGCCGAGCGCACGATACGGGCGTTCGCATTCGCGCGGCGATTGGCCGGCGGTGACGTGCCGGCGAGCTCCACCGTACTCCCGATTGGTCGCCGCTTACTCCCGCGTACTACTACCGTGAGCGCGAGGTCGAGCCGGTCGTGCACTACGAATAGAAGCGAAGCGTCAGGTCAAGGCGCGCAACGCGGAGGAGCGAAGCACCTCTTCGAGAGACGGAGGGTGAGAGAGAGAGAAAGCGAGAGCCAGCCGAGGAGAGTGTGTTGCCAACAAGGAGTTTGCGCGGGCACGACGACGACGGCGAACGAGTGTGTAGCGTCTCTACTCCACCAATATGGCGGTGCCAGCGTACACGCAACCGCTATTTTCGAATCACCGAGCTCGCGGGCCGCACGCCACTGTCAATCACACCGTGCTCGCGATATTGGCGTACGTGCTGTTGGCGAAAGGTATCGATCAAACACGCGAGCGAATAACCTCCTCCTACCTACGTCGATCACGAATATCGTGCGAGGAGCATCGTCCGTCGCGCCACTCACCGCTGTTGCAGCATCGCAGTTCGAATAACAGGATGTGGTTTATTCGCGACGCTACCACGACTTCGGGATAGAGCGTGACAACGACGACGCGCGTGCCGAGCTCTCTCTCTCTCTTTCTCTCTCTTTTGGCCATGTGTGTGTGGGTGCGTGTATACGTACTGCGCGGCTCAGCACTCTTACAATCGACGATTCTATTCATCCGCATCTGTCTCGTGTCTCATTGGTGAACCGCTGCATCGGCCTGTATCCTCCTCGTCCCCTTGTCCCTCCTTGCTGCCCCACCACTCCGTGATTTCCTTCTTCTGCTGTCTCGTTCATAAAATTGACGAGTTGTTTATTTCCCGTACGGCTCGACGGTAAAATGCGACGTTTCCTTCATTGTACGTTTCACGTCGACCGCGTTGCCGACGCATTGTCAGCTGCGAAACAAACACACACACACACACACCATACACACATCGTGTTGGTTGTAATCAAATTTCCATGGGCGATAAGAGGCACCAGAGATTAAGTGAATTCTTGCCGCTTGGCTTGCGTGACTGAGATCACGTAGTTTTTTTTTTTTATACGTACGCTTACAGAATCTCGCGCAGTACTGATGAATGTGACGCTTTGATATTGTGATAACACCTCTCCCAGTGTGTCATAACGTGCAATCTTTTTTACGATTTTAATTATAGATGGTACGAGCGTTTCCTTAACTTATCAATATGTGGATGATGCGAATTACTACCATACAACCATCAACAATGGCGATAATATAAATCCCTTGGAGAGATTGTATTCGATATCCAAACAGAAGTGGCATAAGGACACAGTGGTACCAAACTCCTTATTGCCATCTACAAAAGGAATGCCTGCGAGATCTCATCACAGGTAAAGCTTACGTGTATCATGTGCATTCAAGATGTGATATCAAGAGCGATCAGATTCCGATATCATTCAGAATAACAAAGTCTCCTCCTCATCTCGATGTACTCTTCACGCAGGATCCGGCAGTCCATGACAGATGATGCTGGAATGGATCTGCAAGTGGCACAACTCAGTACTCAGACAGATCAGGAAGTACATTCCAGGACGACTCTATCATGGGTTGATTGGCAATTGCCACTCTTTATAGCGCTCTGTGCCATCGCTGGCACTATTCTTTTTACATTCCTGGTGAGCAATCGATCTTCTCGCTACGAGGAAAAATTATAAAAAAATTATAGACATTATATGTAGAGAGATTGTGAGATTGAAAGGCAATTACGGGTGCACTTCCATTCTCCTCTTCGTAACAAATACAAATGACTCGAAAGCTCCAGTCTTACTAATCTGACATTTGACTAGCTTCAGTATAAGTGGATCATTTCACTCGAGTGCACGACTGTACAGTATAATGAGAATTTTTCCAAAGGTCCTGTTATGGCTGCGGAAACAAATGTCGCGTGAAAAAGATACCGAGGATGGCGATCGGCAAGGTCTGGTAGAAGAACGTGCCACATGTTGCCCGCCAGACAAGTTAACCAAAGACACGAAAGGACCCGTAGAGGCCGAATGGGTACACGAAGCGGCCGCGAAGCCGGCCGCACCCGCGCACCCGATACAACCGATCCCTCAAGCTTCATGTTTACCGGAGGTAAATCCGCCGATATGATTCGCGGGTAACGTTATGAAATCGCGACGAAAATACAACTATCCCGTTGGAACAGGTAATATCCGTGGCGACGTCGGAACGCAGACCGGATCCAGTCCGCATAAAACCAAAGAAATTGATAGAACGACGGGGCTCGAGCACAAGTTTGACTATAGGACTGGCGCCAGCTCCCGAGAGCCCACCCCACATGGTCACTCCGACGCGGGAGTGTACGGCGGAGGAATTTTTATTGAGCGCGGGAAACGTACTGTCGAGGGCGCAGCTGAAGAGGGTGGTCAACGATCCGACGGTCTTGCATAAAGAATTCTGGGAGGTGCCGTTGAACCTGCCGGAAAAAGTGGACATTTGCGGCTCGGGGGTGAAAAATCGATACTGCTCCGTCTTGCCGAATCCGCAATCGAGAGTGGTCTTGCCGAGCTCTTCAGACGATCCTCTCGCCGGTTATATAAACGCCAACTACATTCGAGTACGTAGGCAATGGGGCACCGTCGTTATTCAAATGTCTCATTGAACTAAAAGTAGACACAAAATTGATTAAGACTTCAAGGTTTTCAATCGGGATAACAGAAGGTAAACATGGCCGCAATGTGAGCCGAAGCGCGGGTTTCGTTGTGTAACCGTCTTGAATTAAATGAAAAACCGAAGAGGAAAATTTGACGAATAGTAGACGAATGAATCAATTGCAGGGATACGACGGCGAGGATGCCAAGTACATCGCGACACAGGGACCATTAGCTCACACGATAACAGACTTCTGGAGAATGATTTGGGCTGACAAAGTCCCGGCGATCGTCATGATTACCAGACTGCACGAGGCGTCTAAAGCCAAATGCGACGCGTATTTTCCCTTTGACGTGAACGGTCGTATACACGCGGGTCCCTTCACCGTCATAGTCAACTATATCGATACGAGGGACGGTTACACTGTCAGAACCATGGAGATCAGGCACGAAGGAGAAAGGCGACATTTGCAGCATTACTGGTAACGGAGCTACTTGTTATTTATGCGATAAAACCATAGATTGCCAGGTCTCCGCAGTACACCGCTTTTATCGATTACTATTTTCGTGCTCTATTATTTCAATGCTGAAATGAAATGATCGATAGGTATGACTCATGGCCGGACCATGCCGTACCCCAAGCTGCAGATGCGCTCGTTGGTATGGCGGCGGAAGTAAACTCTTTATCAGGGACAATCGTCGTCCACTGCAGCGCAGGCATCGGACGTACCGGCTGTTTCATAGCGTTAGCGACAGGAATGACTCAACTTGTAAGAGATGGGAATGTCAACGTTTTAGGTATCCTATGTCAAATGAGGTAAGAGGTGATGAGGCTTTTGATATAGTCTGCCCTATTTCATTCTATTCTACTCAGCGCTACCACCCAGTCACTTAAATAACTTTTTCTTGATAAGTCATTAAAAAATTTACTATCGTCCAAAATTAATCGCTATATTTTCATCGTTTTTCTGAGTTACTGTTAAATTTGTAAAACATATACGTTCTACAGATACACATAAAAAATTAGCCTTAAATCAAGAATAGGTATTCTCATATATAAGCAAGAATATTTATTATAATCTTCTTAGGAGGTTTTTAGTTTTGAATTGAGTTTAAATAACTTAAATAACTTAATAACTTGCATCAATATAAATTCAATCAAATCAAGATTAAATTCTTCTAAAAAGTTCATGATATTCTTGCTTATATATGAGAATATCCATTCTTGATTTAAAATTAATTCTTTTTCTATGTATGAAACTAAAAGATGACATGTGAATTTTCAAAGACTGAAGTTTATTTTTATTTAATAAAATATACCTATTTATTTCATTTAATAAAACTGCTTCAAAAGCATACTTGCATCGTTCATGCTCTTGGTCTGTTCTTGTTATCAACTTTCAAACCATACTGTCAAAATAACTTGCTATATATTAAGTTATCTAAAGATAAACCTGAGAAGATAAAAGAAAGTGACTCTTTTGTTTAAATACTTTTGCTTAGTTACTCTTAGAATTTGACAAAAAATGTCACTTTTAGTCACTACTTTAATACTTGACAGTCACTTTTGCCATCTTTTCTGGAGCAGTCATTATTTCATTTTTTTATCTGGTGACTGAATGGCAACGCTGACTACTTGTACACTCTATAGAGATTTCCACAAGTATACGAGTACCCTTGATCTTCCAGATATGACAGAGGAGGCATGGTGCAAACAGCTGAACAATATGAATTTGTTCATAGAGCACTTTATCTTTTCGAGCAGACGTTAGATAGCAAACCGTCAATGACTTCGGCGAGCAGCAACTGAACGGATCTTCTAGGAAGCGTTTCTCTTTTTCTTCCTCCCCCACAAGAGAACTCACTGTCGCACGTGAGAATCACTTTCGTCCAGGTGTGCATACGTGTCTGCCGCGCAAGAGTGTTTAACTTTTTATGAATCTCAACGTCAGCTTGTGAACCGGCGGTCTCGTTATCTCTCTAATATTCGGACGAGTTAAGACTCGTTTAATAAGCTGCCATTTACTACTGCCATGACAAAACGTTGACAATTAATATCGCTCGCAAAGCTCAAAAGGAGAACGAGAGGATTCACCGTTGGAGCGCAATTTTCTAAGCAGGTGCTTTTTAAAAACTGTACTTCAGTAATAGTTTAACAAAGGAATTGCTTTCGTTTATAGTGACGCGCGATATGAATCGTACGATACGTACGCTCGACTTGAGAGAGAAAGAGAGAGAAGGAGAGAGAGAGAGAGAGAGAGAGAGAGACGGGAGATTATTTTATAAGTTACAAAATTAAAAAATAATCCCCTCGGACGCGGCGATAACGTACTCGCGATTGCGTATCGTGAAATTTCTACTTAAAAAAAAAAAAAGGAAAAAGGCAGTTACTGGACTTGAGATCTGATTATCTATACATTCCTCGTGTGTACTATGAAATAGCTGGTAAATCTTGATGAACATTCTCTGAGAGATACACGAATATGTAACTGAGAACACTGTCGCGATTTTAATAATCGAGGTAACGTGAGATTCTCCGTTCGTAGCGTCACGACGGAGTAAAATGTGTGACAAAATTTACCGGGCCGACGTGCATGATGAACTAAAGTTAATTGTAATTACTACCTTTAATGGAATCTAGTTAAATGTGTGAAATCGTGACAAGTAACAACTGAATTACTAATTTATGGGACCGATAGAGAATCGATTAGATACTGTCCTATTTCCAGTTCCTATTTGATTTTCAAGTATCTCTATGATTTTTACGACTTTTATTTAATTCATCAACTAAGACTGAACACAGGTAGTACAATATATAATAATTATTTAGATTATAAATCAATTTAACGATACAAAAAAAGGAATCCCTATAGCAGTTAGAAGTATATTCACTCTATTCGGGAAAAAATGTATTATAAGGCAACTAAAAAAATTTATATAGTATAATTCTTGCCTTGTATTTTATGAACAGAGATATATTTAATTTGTTAATTTCACAATTATTGATTAATATATACGAAAAGAAGTACTGCATATTACAAATATAAGTAGATATTTATGAAAACTTGAAAACACATAGAAACGTTTTATGTACAATCGTTGCTTGATATTTTCAACCTTGAAAATTGCTTTTGTCGGAAATTAATATTCAACACATGTTTCAGTAAGTTGGTATGAATTTTTCAATCATTACCGCGAATTTGTGGATGGCAATAAACGATCATCACACCATAATCATTCTGTTGTTCGAACAAACGCTATTCACTTGGTTGCTAGTACTTTTCAAATACGACCTCTTAGCTAGTAATATAATAATAAACACCAAAGTTTTCGATAGTCTAAACTCGGATAACACCTTAACACGTTGGGTGCGTGGTTATATATAAGAGAATGCCCAGCTCGATCTAAAGGTTGAGCTCGCACCCAACGTGTTAATCTACGGTGTACGTTGTGTATGCATTTTAAAATGCTAGCAACTAGCTCGTTGTGTTTGTGGTCCAGCTTGACGGCCGCAACTTACCTTGAATACACTCGAATTTAAACAGGAATATAAAAATGTATCTGGCTTTTGTGTGTACACAACAAATGTCTAATGGAACAGTTACATATGTGCTGTAAGGAAAGCGAGATCTTTCAATATATCTAGATAACTCGCATCGCTTGTTATTGGTTTGAATTTTTGGTAAAACACCTCCAGATACATATACAAAATATGCATTCATGTATATGCAACTACACCTATACATGTATATGTATACCAACATATACACATACATACAGGAGTGTACACAGATGTATATATATGCATGCACATGCATATACTATGTATATAGATACATTGTACAGAGAGCAAAAAAAATATATATATATTTAAGAGAGTATGTATTTGTGTAAGATAAAAATATATTATTTATAAATGCGCAAAGCCGCAAGTGACTTAGCAAAGATGTATCAATAGGCCACACAACAATAACAACAATAATAATAACGATAATAATAACAGTAATAATAACAATAATTTAGCAACCCCTCGGTGTTCAATTGTACTTATGTGATGTAATAAATGTTTATAGTATCCGTGCATACACACATGTCAGATTCATAAAATATTTTCTCTTCCCGAAGTTTGTCGATTTAAACAAAAAATTACTCGACCAAAACGAAAGACGAGGGAATCGTAGTTTAAAGAATTTCCCCAAGATTGCGGTTATAAGAGCAACGTATAGTTTAGGTAGGTGTAAGATCGATCTTTATTGCATCAATGACTGCGTTCGGCAGAACGTTTGTTTTGCAACTGGAAATTGGCAATTTCTTGTACCGAGATTGGATTATTTATCTAGGTCTAAGTGAATAATCCAATCTCAGTTCAGAAAACGTGCAACAGTTGCAAAATAAACGTTCTACCGAACGTGGCCATTGTTGCATCGAAATAACGAACGTGCGCCCAACAGACAGACGAAACATCTGACAGACTTACGCACATACACTTTCGTATTTCACGCAGAGAGTACTCACCGAGTACCGAGCAGTTCTCGAGGTGACTTCCTCCTTTGTCGGGAAAACCGAGGGGCTCGGTGACCGCAACAGTCCACGAACCCGACATCTCTTGCGTCCCGTACCAGCGGCACGTACCGTTGACCATTTCGTGGAAAACGCAACGTAATCTCGTCTTCACGCCGATTCTCACGTTCAGCCGAGCCATCAGGTAACGTCGCGGCCGAGACGTTTTCCCCGAGGGCACGCCACCACCTTCGCCGAGAATAAGCCGAGACAAAGCGCGATATCGCACGACATTCCACTTCGAAACGACGCCCGCGCGATTCAACTTTTTTCAGGAAGAAACGCAACGCTCGCTCGCGCGCGCACCGTCCGCGCGCATCTCACGCGCGATCTTTCAAACAAGCCTGGATCAGGTCACGTGACCACAGTCCGTTCTCCTCGTTCCGCCGTGGAGCACACGCACGGGTGGAGGCGCGCGCTTGCCTGTGTGTGTGCTAACTCAACGTTGAGCGTGCACGAATGTGCATGTGTGCGTGTGGTATCGGCACCGAGGCTCGGATTTAGTCCACGGCACGGGATTACCGCGACTCGAGCTATTCGTGGAATAGTCCATCCGTCCGATCGCTGACAGGAGCGATCTCGCGCTATTAACGATCTACGTTTCGCGCGTACGTAGAGAAAGAAGCAGAAGAACGAAGTTGGGAGAGGGAAAGAGAGAGAGAGAGAGAAAAGAAGCGGAAGCGAGCGTGTGTACGCGCGTTCTTCTGGATCCGCGCGAAACGCGACGGTGCCGTGAAGTTCGCCGCGCGAGAGATACCCATCGGCACCCGCGCGCGCGCGCTCGGTAGTAGCGCGCCTTTAGTCGCTAGTCGTCCGTAGATCGCGCGAGGAGGCGCGAGATAGGAAGTGAGGTAAAAGGAGCGCGAGAGGATACGTTCGAGCGAGCGAGCGAGGTACGGAGGAGGCGTGATCGACGCGAGGATTACCGCAGGACGTGGTGTCTCTCTGCGCGTGCTATGTGGGACGTCGCGGAGCGAAACGTCGCGGCTCGAGCGCGGAATGGGGCCCGTTGATCGGGCCCGGAACAACGGCTACGGGCTCCGACGCGCACCGACCACGGAGACATGGACGTCATCGGGGACGGGGACGAGCAGACCCTCCAGGCGATTCTCGGTGAGTACTCTCCTTTCCAATGCCGTATCCTTTTCTCGGAGACGCGTTTCTTCGTCGATGCGACCGTCACCACGTCCGACTCTCGGAATTTGCCGTTCAACGTCACCTCTCTCTTTCTCTCGCTCTCTCTTTCCTTCTCTCTCTCTCTCTCTCTTTCTGCGCGACGCTAAACTCGATTCGTCGCGATTTTTTCGTGCGTCGCACCGAACGATTTCGTTTGCATAACGCGGAATAACGGGCTCGGTCTCATTTCGCGCCTTTAATCGTGTCGCCTAACAGTAAATACCGTATCCTCCGCGCGTCATTAGTAGCGAGTGAGCGCGGATCAAGAGAAGCGATAACAGGGAAGCGTGTTTGACAAAGAGCGGCGATGACAGCGGTGGAATGTCGCGAATTTGACACTGCGACACCGTTATCGTGTCGGCTCGCGCGCGTCGCGTCGCGCGACCGTGCTACGCCTGCTTCTCTCCTCGTCGGTAGCGACGAACGAAACGATGCGTGCCTGCCTGCCTGCGTGCGCTCGAGCGTGCGTTGACCTTAAACTCGCACCGGATACGCGCGTTTTCGTCTCCTTTCGACGCGGTGGAGCTGACGGACGCGACACGAGAACGCATCGTGTTGCGTCCGCCGACCTCGACGCCAGAATCGACGGATTCGCGTGCGAAGCGTCGTCTCAGGATCGCCATAGTGGTTCGTTCGCCGCGTCGTTGCTCCGTTTGTTGCAACCGAAATCGCGATTTCGCGATGGACGGTTCGCGTTTATTCGACAGCGGAGCTTCCGGCCTCTCCGCCTGCGTCGGTAACCGGCTCGTGAGCCTGAATCTCACGCACGGTGTCGTAAAATAACGCCTTTCGGGGAGCGATACGTCGCTCGAATGGCCCTGTTAGGAGCTCTCGATGTCCGCCGATAGAAAGCCACCGATCGGCGAGGGGAAACGCGCTGTCGATCGGGACTTCGATGCTCGTGGAGGCGTCTACGATCGATCGGTCGGTCGATCGTGGAATCCGCCGCCGTCATCTTCTCGCGAAACGCGAGAGGCTCTTCCTCTCGTCGCTCGCGGGCTGCTGAGAGGAGGTCCTTAAAGGAGAGTCACGCGCTTACGTGGATATACGCTTATCCTACTTTTGCCTTGACTGCGCTGCTCCCCTCCACGCCGTCGCGGAAAACCGCGTCTCCGCGCGGCGTTACCTGTTTTATACACACTCGCGCTTCATAGTCGAACGCTTCGCGCGTGAGCTCGCGCGTCTCTCGCGACCGGCCTCTGTTCTTTCTTCTTCCTCTTTTTCTTCCGCTGCCACGGACCTCGCCTTGATCCAAGTCCTCGGCTCGGCAATGTCCGATCGCCGCGATCGTCGCGGAATACGAAAACAGCCGAAGAGCCGGAGGGCAGGGAGCACAAAAGAACGCGTCTCCGACGACGCGCGTGTCTCGAGAGCGCGCGCGCTTCTCCCGCCGCGTGTATTTACGTTTCGTCGTTGCGGCGCGCGCTCGGGATTTACCGCGTGTACTTCCATGCCGAGAGTGCGTTCACCTGTAACGAGTGCGGCGTGGCGTTCCTTATGTAGGTCAGAGGTTGCGGCGTAAACGCCGCACGATCTCGGAGATGAACGCTCGCCGCCTCGACCGCGGGACGAGTCGAGGAATGGAACGTTCTCGACCGGCGGATCCTCTCGACGTGTAGCCCGCGGTGCTCCGGTGATTTGGTCGTTCCAGTTAGACGGAGGGAGAAGGAGAGAGGGAGAGCAAGAGACGCGTGTTCGTTCTCTTCCTCTATGCCGGCGAGAAAAACTCAGTTGCTGCAACTGAACAGGGACCAGATGAAAACTCGGTGATAAGAAAGTCGGTGACGTAAAGCGAGATGTTTGCCTCTCTGAAGGGAAAAAGATCGGTCGAATTCACGTGGCGATGAATGAACCGAATGCGTTTCGATCGAAGGGAACTCAATTGCTGGGCCTTAGAGTCAGAAATCCCGTTTCCTTGAATGAGAATTGTCACGTGAATTCAACCAGTCTTCTTACTTGCGTGTTACCGCGACTGAGAACTCTCGTCTCTCTCAGCTGCATCGAAACTCGTGATCTGTTCTTTTCAGCCGAACTGGCTGCGCTAGTTCAAGAAATTTACATACACATTGAAACGCACGAAGCATACTTGCAAGATTCTCACGCTTCACTGTGCATTAATTTCTCGAACTAGTGCAACTAGTTCAGCTAAGAGGAACGAATTATCGGTTGAGACAACCGGGAGCAATTGACCGAATGGAAAACCTCCCGCAGGAATCTTCCTCTAGTTTTAGAACCGAGTATTCATCTGGTATCCCCAGGCAAAGGAAATTTCAGTCTCCACCGGCGGAATTGTTATTTCCCTGTACACTCGACCCGATTCATTGACGTCAACGCGAAATCCACCGGCCATCGCCGCCGACGACTCCACTGTTCTCTCCACCGCGGACCGACAGTGAAAGTCGCGTAGTGAACGTGCTTTTCCGTTTATTTGGAATTAACGGCTCGATAATTCACGGTAACCTATACCGAACGGCCGACAACGGGCGCCCGCCACTGTGCATTCACTTTTTTTCGTGTTACCCTGGCTGGCTGTTCCAGCGTTAGCGTTAGCTCTTCTAATCACTCTCCCCGATCGAGCAGCTCCTTTCATGCCTAGAGAGTCGCATCTTTCGAGCACGTCGAGTGCCGCTTTTTTTTTATTATCTTTTACACAAGGCGGTCGTGAGAGTAACGCGTTGAGTTTAATAATAAAAACGATGGAAATTATTCGACGGCCGGAGTTACTATGAAGCGACGCCGCTCGCGCGACACAAAATAAGTTAATGGCCGACGTGTATTGTGTGCCGTACGTACACACGCGTCATTGACAAGAAAGATGTGGAACATGACGCGGTTCATTCGTGCGTTTCGAAACATCTCGTTTTTTTCCTCTTTTCCCGACTCGGCGAAACGCACACGTCGCGCGCCGCGCACACGTGTATGACGAAACGCACCCGGCAATTATCATCATGTGACGATAATTGATTTATTCCGAGCTTACGCTCCGCGACAATGGTTTAATCCTGCAATTAAGAATTTGATGTTCGCGTGCTAATTCAATAATCGTCCGTCGCTGGATATTTGTTCTTTTCGAGCCGCGCGGTGTATAGTCAGTCACAAAATAGTCGCAGCACTTTTTGATTTCGAAGTTTGGAACGTATCCCGTGTTCGGTAGAATTTGTCTTTTAGTAATTCTTAGGAGACATATTTTGCTACTGGATATGCGAGTTCCGTCGCGAAACTTAAAAAAGTGTCTATAATAATGTTGTAAACTTTTTGCGACTGACCGCATTATTTTGTTTTATTCTCGAAGAGAAAAGGTCGATTACGTTGCCATTATAGGCAAATGGATAGGTAATGATATACAATGTCTGCTTGTATCTGTTCGTGTAAATACACATTGCATACCATTACCTATCTGTTTGTCTACAACGGCTACATAAGTAACGCCCTCAAATATATCGTACTATGCTGGATCTAAATTATCATGTGTGTTTGTTGAGTAAGATTATACTGTCATTTTAACTGTTTTAATTTTTAACCTTTTAATGATCAACATCTTTATTTTTATTCTTTTAGTCTTAAGAAAACTCATCTTTAGAGGTAGTTTTCTTTGATTCGATGTACATATACTGAGTTTGACATTAACGCCATTTTTCTGTTACTCCGAGATTTTTAAATTTGCGTTGAAGAGGATTTAAATTTGATGGACCGAAACGTTCGTTACACGGAAAAAAAATTAGTCTTAACTCAAGATAGGTATTCTCATATATAAGCGAGAATATTATGATATTCTTAGAAGGTTTTAATCTTGAATCGCGTTCAAGTAATACCTGCGTCAATACAAATTCAATTAAATCAAAACTAAAAGTCTTCTAAGAAAATTATAATATTCTTGCTTGTATATGAGAATATCTTTGATTTAAGACTAATTTTTTCCTACGTAAAAATTAAAAAATTGAATGTATCCATCTTAACATTGATGACTTGACTCTTACTTTTCTTCCAAGGTTGGCCGGATTAACGTGACAATAAACGCGAACCGAACACGTTTTCGCCGAAGGAAACGGGATTTATAGTTCTCATGAACTAAATTCGGTGGTTCTTACAACTAGAAATTCTCCTTCAACCAAAGCACGTTTAGTGCGTTCATTGTCGCGTTAATTCAACTAATATTTTTCCCCGTGTACCTTATCGGAAGAACTGTGGAATCGCGGAAATTGAATCGTCGGTGTTGCAATGGACTGTTCCTCGACTGTTGCTTGACTCCACCTTCGTCCGATTCGTTTATAAATAACGACGAATGATGCGCACGGCAAGTTGTAGTTTATTGCGCTCGATATAATAATAGCGGGCGCAAATTGCAACAAACGGTGTCGTCAGGAGGAGCAATTTACTACTTACTACTTATGCTTCGGCGAAGCGACGCGAGCGCGCGAGCTTTTCGCGACGTTCGCTTCGAAAGCCCGATCGTCTCGTGAGTGTGTCTCGGTCTGCAACCCTTGAGGAGGAAAGGACGAAGGAATCATTGAAATTCGAAGTTTTTTCCAGGCTCGCTCGGCCGCGTACTGCGGATGATTATTTGCAACTGGCATTAAACGAGAGTCTCGTTGGGTCGCACATCGATCGCGACCTAAAACTTATTTCGAACCGCGCGGCGTTCGCGGGTGAACTTAAATAAAACGATAATGAAAGTCGAGTTCGATCGTCGGGCTTATCGGTGATAGTTGAACGCCGCGGGGATGAATTATGGGATTTCGTCGTATGAAATGGCCGTTCAGGAAAGCCGACCGAGAGCGCAAGTCGCAGGACGCTTTGTGCCACCCACGGCGGCACATTGGTCGATGAAAAGCTCCACGGGTCCGCCTTTCTCGCGAAAAGCTCGGGCATGCGCCCCTTCGGCTTGCGCCATCGAGCAGGAGAAAGAGGCTATTTACTAAGCGTATTTTGTTGCCCTTCGCGATATATAAAATTGTTGAAACATACAAACGACTCCCGCATTCGCGCGATTTACGTAATGAATGTTCGCCAGATGATTGGCCCCAGAGGGCACTGTTATATCCGTGAATCAAAAATCAACCGGATAGGCAGAAGATAGTAATCGTGTAATAATATTTGCGGACTTTCCAACTCGCGGAGGCCGTTTAATTATGCGTAATCTCAGCGTATTCGCGAGACGAAGTTCGATCGCGCAGGAAAAATCACACACGAGCGAGTCGTGCGAACGCAACACGCACGCGGAGTTTCGTTCCCCGCGCGACCTTCCCGTACACTTCCGAAAGAAGGATCCAGGTGTACGGTAAACATATCGCGAACATCGTAAACACAGGCACGTGTCCCCCGGACACTATGGGGCGATTTGTTTAATCGATGGCGAGACCCTTTGA
The DNA here is from genome assembly GCF_001313825.1 of Dinoponera quadriceps. Classification (NCBI taxonomy): domain Eukaryota; kingdom Metazoa; phylum Arthropoda; class Insecta; order Hymenoptera; family Formicidae; genus Dinoponera; species Dinoponera quadriceps. The sequence goes on from NW_014555716.1 coordinate 326,539, forward strand.
TTCCGGCAGACCTCATGATCCACGATCGCACGCGCGTATTCTCCCCCGGGAATCACAAGAGCGGAGCAAATACACGCGCGATACAATCATCGTCATAAGTTTTTCTTTCTCTCTCTTTCTCTCTCTCTTTCTCGAAGAAGAAGAAAGATAAAAAGCATTCTTCTTGGACGAGCACAGGTTTAACGAACGTCGACGTCGTCGTCGTCGTCGAGGTTGAACAGTTTTGTCGCAACAATTATCGCTAACGTCGAGTTTTTGCATCGCTGTCACCGCTCCGCCAAAGGCGAAAGCTGAATCCGATCGCTGAAAGTTTTATCGAGCGTGAAACCGTAGCAACTGGCTGAAAGAAATAGTAAATAAAAGGAAAAAGAAGAGGAGAAGAAGGAGAGGAAAAAAAGCGGCAACGGTAATTCCGGCAAATGATATTTCCACGAGATGCCCCGTTGTGAATTCGTAAATTGGACGGAATTTCGTGACGGTAGTTTCTAAGCGACTATATGCCGTTTTTAGACGTCTTCTTTTATCGGAGGGAATTAGGCGCATCGAAATTATCAAATCGCTCGATCTTCCCCGCGAGGCCTGCCGAATGCCCGCGAATGGGATATTTAATACATTGTCAAACTTCGCGTTTCCATTAAAGTTAGCTCTCGCGGGCGTTTCGAATTTTCGCGACTCTCCGCCCCGAGGAAAGATCAATAATCGTATCGACGAGATGTACCGTCCTCCTCCTCCCCCCTGCCGACCGTTATTATTAAGATGATTAAATATTTATCGATACGTTGACATAAAATCATTGTGAGACTCGTTATTCGAATATGAAACGCGGCGTTTCGATCCGGCGGAATAATGGTCCCGACTGTGCGTACAGACGAGCGCGCGATCGCGACTTTACTACCACCGGCTGTTCTAGATTTTCATGGGAGATTGTTTATAATGCAAGAGAGAGGATGTGTGGACTACTTTGCGACTCGCGAGTCGTTACTGCTCGTCGCGATCGTTCAACGACGTACAAACGCTCCACATATAGAACGCGGCATACCGGCTGTAAAGCTGGAGGAAGCGATAATCCTTTTTATTGACAATTTTTTTCCTCTCTGTTTCTTCTTTTTTTCCTATTCCGACTGCGACTCACTCTAGACTATATTATTTGCTTGATGAATCATATCGGGTGGGGAAAAAAATGTATAAATTTTACGATCGCAAGGCGTCCCTTACGCCTCGAATCGAATCATCGATAATCTCATACTTGAAATCAGTTCTAATTGGTATAACCAAGGAAAGAAAAAATAAATAATTATCCTTGCAAGAGCCGAAGCACAGCTCTGTTGTGTTATTAAATATTAATGTTATTCATATTGATATGCCTGCAGGAGAATGATAATAAAGCTCGGCCGTGTAGTGACGCATGTGTCAGATAAGTTTGAAGTTCACGTCTGCGGAGAATAAATGTTATTCAAACGAATCTTTTAATTCCGAATCATGGAGATTCCCAATTAAGTGGAAAATTCGTTGCGATAATCGCGTTGTACTCTAATTTTCGATATTTGTAACTATAATCGCATAAATGAAAGAATTATAGTCAGGAGAATTATTTTCCTCAAAAAAAGATTTCTTTCGATTTAGTACACGTGTTTGTTTGACTTGGATTTATTTAATATAAACAATATATTTTAACATCTAATATTATTTTGTTGATTGAAAATGTTGTTTCACTAGGACAAATCATATTGTTTGGTGAAAAAAACAGTATTATTTAAAGAAAATAATATTTCATTTTCAATTAAAAAAATGTATTTTATTACATATTAAATGTTGTTTCATCGAAGAAATTCTTTAATATTTTTTTAACAGTATTATTTCTTTCAAATAATTTATTGCTTGTGACGACCACTGTAATGTTTTGATAAAAATGCATAAGAAACATGTAATTCAACGTAAAGATATTTATTGTTTGAGATACTAAACGATACTATTTATTGAATCAAACATTCGTTTATTCTATTTCAAAACATAAATTGATTTCAACTAAAGAAATTTTATTAAACACAACGAAATCTTTTTCCGTGTAACTAGTATTACAATAGTGTCAATGATGGTAATCTTACATGCATATTGCTAAATACTATTTTTCGGGTTAAAACCAGAAGAAGATACATGGTTGAGGCCGAATATAACTATAATTTTAATGTGATTTCTCTCAGTGGCGAGTGATTTTCGCGCGAAGAGCTCGCGAACGTCGGCGAGACAAAATTCGTCGCACGACGAAAAACCGTTATCTTCGTGTGTTTTGTCGTCATTTGTAGTCGTCGCCGACTACGGACGCTTTACGGAGCCGCGCGTAAATTCTCGAGTCACTCGCGCGCCAACGTTTATATTTGTATCATCGTAAAGTGGCGCAACTAGTGAAAGCCGATGAATTCCGCGAGCTAAAGTTCAGGGGGGCGTATCACTGTGGGAATCTAGCGACTTTTCTGCATTGTACCGTGAAAATTGCGCTCGTCTGCTCATCCATTCGTTGGTTTCGACGCATTCGCCATATATAACGCGTGTCCACGCGACCAACGTCGCACACAAGAGCATAGCCCGTTAATACGACGGATGATGCGACGTTCGTCCGAATCGCTGGATTCTCGAAGCCGGTGGTCGAAGTCGAGCGTCAGAGGCCGAGGCTTGCTTCCAGTCCCCTGAAAAATTCCGCGAGCTTATCGATCGCACGGAAGAAACGACGACGATGCGAGGTGAGGCGAGCGTTGCTTGCGGATTCTCCAAGGAGACTATTATACGGTAACAAAACGATACGCTTCGAGCTGGATATCAGTGACATACAGTGACAACGGCTCAACATGCACACGATCACGATGTGGAGAACCGTAGAGCGAACGAACGGTGGCTATTACGGGAGAAACATGGCCTCGGCCGTTTTTGTTGATGTCCCGATGTCGTGTCTTCCGCTCGAGTCACGCTAAGTTTTCTCGCTCGTTCGCGGCGTTACGAAGCCTTTCTTTTCCTTCACGGACTCTCGTTGATGTATATTCTTTTAATAACGTGTGTGTACGCACCGGCCGGCGGTAGATTTTCCCGAGGAAGCGAACGAGAGAACGCGAACGACCGCTCAGCCGTCGCGTCCGTCTTATCCGCGAACACGTACGCGTGCACGCCCACATTAGACGCATTACCATATTTATTGCTTCGGCGGTAACGTTTGCGTTTGTGTGGGCGAGCGTGTCACGGATGAGCGATGTGTGGATGAGGCCGGGCGTGTTTCGGGTAAATGCACAGGTACACGCGAGAATTCCCCACGACGATAACGATATGAAACCTCGCTCCATCCGTCGGCCGCGACGAAACGGATGGATTTATTCACGATGCTGCGAGAGATCACGACGCGTTAATTTCGCGAGCGAAACGAACCGATGTCGCGCTCGAGATTTTTCATCCGAGATGTTCGTGAACTCTGCTGGTCAACCATGAATCTTTTCCTACGGTGTAAACTCGTGGAAAGTGGAAACTTTTCCACGTGATATAGTATTTGGGAGGGTTCACGAGTTCATCCGAAATTTTGATGCCGCTTTGACGCTCTTAAAGATAGTTTGCGTTTATTCAAATGGCCTACAGACTAATGAGAAGCTACTTTGTCGATACTGACTTTGTCGAAACTTCTCTTTTGAACTTTTAATTCTACAGATTTAATTTTAACGCTACTTTAAACGATTTGTTTTGGCACTAATACATATAACACGTAACACTATATTTAAAAAATGTCAAAGAACTTCTTTTTTGTTTCAATGGTACAATATTTAATATCTAATAAAGTAAAATATTTGACTAAAAACAAAATATTTCCTCTAAATAATACTTTTTTTTCTATCAAACAACATGGTTTACTCTAATGAAACAACATTTTCATTTAAACCAAATATTTGGTGTTAAATTATGTTGTTTATATTAAATAACTCCAAATCGGACAAACATGTATACTGAATCCAAGGAAATCTTTTTCTCTGTATACTATCTTGTGGAATTAAATGTTTAACATGGGGCCACAATTCGGCTCGACATATTGGAAGAAAAAACTTATGATCGCATCCCAGCATATTTGCATATTTGAGCCGCCGTCTGAGCGACTCGAGCGAAATCGTCGGAGGAGATGCTCCCGAGCGATGCTTCGAGCGATGAGACGCGGATCGGTCATGGTGAGTCGCGCGGATTTCTGAACCCGACTAGATAAATATCGGGTACGGTATATCGCGAGCGAGCGAGTGAGCGAGCTAACGTGTCAGGTGAAAGGTACACAGGTGTGGCTAACGTAACAGTTCACACTGCACAATCGCGAGACTCGAAATAATTCCCCTCGACCAATTACGCCTGTCGCGAACCCGTCATGCGGAACGTGCGCATCAGCTGGACCACCCGAAAGCGCGAACAAAAACGCCTATTATTATCGCGCGTATTTTACCGCGTATATCGCGACTTTTTATCAACAATAAAGGAGAAAGAGGGAAAGAGAATCACAGAGAGAGAGAGAGAGAGAGAAGGCGAGCGATAGCTTTCCACGCGCCTGGAACCTTCGTCATCACAAAGCAACATTTACGCGCGCGCGCACGCGATGATAAAAAGGTGCTGAGAGCGATGAAAGTTCGAGGATTAATTGCGAAATATACGTCGTTTGTAATATCTAATCATCTAACCAAGAAGTTCTATCTGCACACTTTCATTTTCTTTGTGTCTGCGCGAGCAGCGGAATGGTCTATATGCGCGTGTGTGTGTGTGTTGTGCGAGATGGGGCTTCCAGGAAAGCTTTCATGCGCACTCCATACAGGTGCTTCGAATAATCACAACGATGTTAACCACGACGATGATAAGTAACGTCTGCGCCGAGGTCGAGAGGGCACCCCCTTTTGCCGCCACGTGTGTTTACGAGGATTCGATTACAAAAACAAGAAATGTTAATAAACGACTTTTTTGTCCTCTCCCCCTTCTCTCTTTCTCTTTCTTGCCGTTCGTCCTCGTTGTCCCGCCAACTACTATCGCGCGTTGTAAATCATTTCGAGAGCAGCGTCGGTGAACGGCATTTAATCGCTCCATTGTACCAGCACCGAAATTGTATCGCGCGTGCGAAACTCTCACGATGTGGACGTGATTTTGGATCGGCGATAATAATCGTGCTTTGCCTCGGAGGCGCGCGAGAAACCGTCGGCGGGTCTCCGATGAGTCTCGTTCGTCGTGCATCATCACGTCGCCCGCTAATTTGTGTTCCTCGCGCGCGCGCGCGATGCTTCGAATTAATACGAGCGATCGCGCGGAATGGTAATCTAATGATGCCAATGAGCCTCTATTGCCACGTTAATCTGATTTACTTAACGTCGCTTTGTTCTTACGGTCGGTGCCGAGACGGCGCGCTTTGTCGCCTTGGCTCGTTCTCTCGGCGAGAGATCTCGTGTCGCTAATTGTGCGCGGAGAAACGGACGGGTGGTGGAGCGTTGAAAAAAATACGCCAAGATAACAGCGCGACCTTACGCGGGCGCGCGGGACAGCCTCGATCGCGAGGACAGCGTGCGAAAAACGAAACGATCGAATTGTTATTCCGATAAGAATCCGACGATGAGGTGAACAATTGAGTTAATGCGCGCAACCAGCGGCGGTCGTGTATGCAAATTTCATTGGCATTGTTAGGCGTGATGAAACGTTGACAGTCGGCGCGACCTCGCGCGTTTCTATGCGCCTTAATACAGTTACGCGTAATCAAGCGATATAGTTGCACAATGCGCTTCGGAAAAAAATATAATCGGACTAGGTGGCACTTCCATTTCTCCCGCCGGATGCGTGATTACCGATTGATCCTGCATTCATCGGGAGGACGAGAGAGGCGATAACTTTCGAGCGGCGCGCTAATTCGACGGCGGTATAACGCGGCGGAAAAGAAGCGTTTTACGGCTCTAATAACTTTCGAGGCGAGTGTGTAAAACGCGAGATGGATGTCGTTTCTCTCTCGTCGAGCGGCGAGAAAAAGGAACGACGTGCGTCGCGCGTCCAACAATGTCAACGTGGATCGCGCAACTTTACGCTCGTTTCTTCGTTTTTTTTTTCCCCTCCCTCTCCTCCGCTCATACACGTCTCGCAACAGCCGGTTATTTATACCGTCGTCGGTTGCATGCGTGAATCGGGATTAATTAACCATCGGTCGCTATTCAATTATTATAATAACTGATCGCGCTCTCGCACGTTCCACATATCTCGGCGCGGCGTCTACGCATTTACCGTGCGCGCCTTCCTCCGCGAGGGTTGCGTTTCTACGACGGCATTGATAATTAAGTGTCTTTGACTCAACGCGGAGAAAGTATCGGCGATCGTGCAGGTGCGCGTGCGCCTCGCAAATCGGCCGGATCGATACGTGATCGGACGAGATTCCTTCCTTTTGCGCGAAGGCAGAAAACGACGGATGGACGGACGGGCGACAACGCGCGGTGGTGAAGTAAACGGGGGTCGTTTAACCAAGAGCAAACATTTGCATATTATCGGCTTGTCACCGCGTCGCCCTTTCAGCTTTATCGAGAAAGAGAGGGAGATAGACGGAGAAAGACAGAGGGGGTCTTAAAATCGAGCCTGGGAATGCTCGTCTCTGCGTTCAGTCCCGGTCGCGTTAATGGTAATATAAGCGGAGGGTTGATACAACACGCGGGTCGCTCTTAATGCGCGCCGATTACATGCACCCGTGAACTCACGCACGCGACGAGAACTTGGATTCGTGAGCGGGAATGACGGATGGACGTGCGTATATGAACAGCAGGTGGTTACCGAAAGAATTCTGATGGGATAATTGGCCGATCCGTAAACCCTCTCTCTTCCCCACCGCCTGTCTCCCTATCTCCCTCTCTCTCTCTCTCTTCGCTCGTGTTTTCTTTGTTTTATCGTATGCGACGATTAAATGGATTTTGAATAGAACCACTCTCGCGCAGGACGGAAGTAGAAACGGTAATGCGGCTCTCGCAATGTCGACATGTAAAGCCCGAAATTTTGGGTTTATGTTTAACGTTTTAACCCTTTGCACTCGAAGTTATTTTTCATTCATATTACCAGCAACTCGAAGCAATTTCAGTGGAAAGATCATATTCACATATAAGTAAATGATATGCGCATTAAAAGAAAAGTCATTGTTGTATGTTATTGTTTTTTTAATTTTGTTAATTTGTTAATAGTTGTTAATAGTTTGTTTTAAGTTTGAAGACAAATTTTAAATGGCTCCGCTCCGGAGCCCTCGAGTGCAAAGGTTTAATTGTACAACGCAGTACACAGAGAAATATATTATTGTACTGCAAGCGAGATCAACTACTTAGTTTATTTTCTTCATTTAAGTAATAGTTATCTTAAATAAATAATATTTTCTCGATAATAGTATTAAAATATACTCATCATAATTATTAAAACAGCTCATCATCGTTTATTCGAGAAAAAAATTGTGCTCTCTTTTCAAAAATATTATCAACTTTATAGAAGAAAAGTTAAATTCGGTTAATTGGAATAAATAAATCGAAATTTCAGTTTTAGTGTTTTAATTTAATATTATTATTATTATATATCTTAATTGAAGTATTGAAGTTACTAGGATTCAAAATATATATTGAATAAACTTGGTGCTTGTGAATGAACTTCTGATACATCTACGGATATATCAACTTATGAATTATTTGAAACAAGTAAGATGTACTTGAATGCAGTATATATTTTTCTTTGTATTGGAGTTAAGGTGGCAAAACAAATTTATCTTCTATTCCAATAATACTAATAATTTTATTCTAATAACTCATCCCTACTTTAATGATATTGATGTCTTAAATTTCCGTTTTCGTTGTTTCAGCGTGAAAAAAAGTTTCTACAATAGCGTTGTTTTAAAATTAAAATTTATAGAATTAAAGGCTCAAAGAGAAGTATTAAAAAGTATATGGTCAAAGTAGATTTTTACTGGTCTATAAGCCATATAAGTGAGCGTAAATTGTTACGAGCGTCAGAGTAACATCAGAATTTCGACTTGGGAGTTGCGAATACCGAATGGAGAGGTCCGATTGCCGAAACTGATCGTGAAAAATGAGCAAAAAGTCCGATACAATTTCCTGTCCCGGTTCTTGTATCCGTTCAATGCGTCGTGATGAAATCGCGACACGGCCGACACTCCGTCGAGTCGTAAAATTGACGGAAAAATTTCTTGCGCAATCGGAGCGACAAAATTTTGCCACGCCGTGTCATGGCGCGAACGAGATGGGATTTTTGCGGCTGCGAAATTTTCCTTGAAAACAGTCGCTCCTCGACTCTTTCGATCCTTCTTGTTATCGTCGCGTTAATTGGATCGAAGAAGAAAAAAAGTGATTCGCTGGAAGGAGAAAACTCGATCTCTAAATGCAGTATATGATACAGCTGTTTCAGTGACGTGGCGGAGAATTAATCGCGCAATTCCGAGTTTCCTGGATTAATATGGAAATTAGCGTACTTCGGATTTATCTGCGGGTTTCGTGTTGACAAGTTATTCCGGTCGGTCGTCTACTCCGAGAAAATAAGTCTAAATGTCAAGTCTCAGTCGGTCGATAATCGATGTCGTCCGCGTCCTGAAATTTTATTATTCGATTTCGACGCAGATACTCTGTTGGCCTCGATGACTGTCACCCGGAAGAAGAAACCAAAAGGAATTCAACGACTGACGATCAATCATCATTATCCTCGAGCGCTCACGCCTCGTCATGTTTTTTTTTTCACCCAGCGGGAGCGCGGTATCCTACGAGAGCATAGTTACCCGCCCACACGACGAGGCAACGAGCCGGGAAGTAGCCTCTGCGAGAGAAAAAACCGGATCGAAGGAGCTCGCGTGAATCGCGATTCGCGAAAGAAAGCCGCCGCCGGTCTCTCGAGCCGCGCGATATCTTACGTGCGATAGTACGTCACGAAGAAAGGGGCTGCGTACAACCACCCCTTTCAGCCCCGAAATAAGCGCCGCCCTCGCCAGTCAAAGAGGAAATCCCCACTATACTTGGAACATGGTGGAGGTACCGGAGAGAGACCCCCGATGCGTCCCGTGGCGACCAGCGATTAAGTCGTGGACTACCGTAGACCGTCATCCGTGTTTCGTTGCCCGGCTAGAAAACCGGGACCGAGTCGCGCGTCCTCATTTTCACGACGGGCGATTAGAGAGACGCGGAACGTCGTCGTCGTCGCGGTCTCTCGATCAATCACAGCCGGAAGTATCGTCGATACTCCGCGCCGTCTCGCGCCGCGCCTGTGACAAATCCTTCCGGGACGTTCTTCTACCCCTCGTTCGTGTACCGTTCGACCGTTACCCGCGAGCTCCGACGGCCGAGAAATTAGTCACCGGGAGGTCACGGAGTGCATCGACGACGAGCACGCTGCGTGATATGTAAGGACGAGCGGACATCAGCTAGTATTATCCTCCACTTCCGTCGACCAACGCGACGTCTCTCTCTCCTGAGCGCGTGGCGACTATGTGACGCGATGAAGCGTCGTCCTGATCCTGCGACCCAAACATTCCTTCGAGAGTGACCGAGACCCGAAACTGACGAACCCCACTCCGCTATGGAATTCTCATGGGCGCTCCAGCATCAGTGCAATGATCAGAACGGGCGAAGCCATACGAGCGATCATCACGAGGACGCGAACATTATCAACCAGGCGAACACCCGCCGATTGCTCGGGGTAACAGGTAATCGGGTGCCATGTCCCGTGGACTTGCGACCACAGAGGGATGTTTTCTTTCCTGTCTCGCGAGTCGTGTAGATATTATCGTTCGTCGTGGGATATTTACGTTTCGGAAAATGTTTTCCAGGTTCAGGTTCGTCGAATTTTTCTCCGGTAATAAGGCTGCCTCGATCGGCGCGCGTTGATCGCTAATAAGAATTTTAAAAGACACGCAATAAAGTCGGCGTTAATGAGGAATTCGTAAGATCCGTCGTCACACCGCGATAATCCAGCGACCGATCTCCGCAAAAGAACAGAAAAACACGAGCTCTTTTTTTTTTTTTTTTATTAACAGTGAACCATGCACTTCTCATTTATCATCGACAGATGCATTCTTTATCAAGAGACATATTAACGATATGGTCGATGATATTATAAGCGCGCGTCAATGCTATGCATGAATACACATACGTGTGCATTTTTCCTCGTATCGCGGGAATTGTTTTCCAAGTATTCGTCAGGGATAAACGTTCTCTCCGCCGAATACTGCAAAATAATTCGTATGCATTTAGAAAGGAAAGTCCGCGACTTTATTATATTTATAGCCGGAATTGTCCTTGGTGTCTAAGGTAATTCTGAAAAAATCTCATCAACGCACAATCCTATTAATCACATTATTCTTATTTATAAGACCCGATTACACGGAAAAAAAGAATTAGCTTTCACAGCTGAAAAATTAGCTATTCGTATGACACAACTGAAATTTAGTTACCGGACCTGTTTTTCAGCTGTATGAGCTAATTCTTTTCCGTGTACGATTATAGAATTCATAAGAATTAATGTCCACAGCTAGACACTAGACCTGGCAACTGAATTTCAGTTGTATATGGATAGCTAATTTTTAGCTGCGAAAGTCGATTCTTTCCTTCCTGTATTATTAATTTCATCCCCATAACCGAACGAATCGCGTCATCTCGCGATCTCGAGTCCTCGTCCCCGTGTCACAGGGTCACGCGCCGAGTGTCGATACACGCTCGCGACCACACACGGCGGTTTAACACCTGTCCGCAACTTGTTCGGCCCCCCTTGATCGTCTCTTAATGGCCGTGAAAACGAAAAAGAGGGAACAAAGAGGAAACACCGCGCCCTGCTAATCGTTCGGGACACGGGCGGAACCACCGTCGGATTCGCGCTGTGGCAGCTGCCGCATTCGACCCTACGATTAACGAGGGTGAAATCGACAACCGAGGTCGATTAACTTGCCCTCTCTGCACCCTCGTCTCTCCCCCCCCCCCCCCCCCNACGTTTCAACATTCGGACGCGATACGATCGACGACAGCGTGATGTACTCGAGTCGTAACACGACGCATCGTCGTCGTGAGAGTAACGCACGTATGCGCGTTGATATTATTTTTCTACGGAGGATATTACGACAGCGGAGCCGGATATGCAGCGAGCTCTCAACCTCGCTCGTTTTATCGTGCAGAACGAAAGCGAATTAATTTTCATAGACGCGCGTCTACCGTCCGAGCGCGCCCGCGCCGTTGCATTTCTATTTGCCTCGCCGGAGAAAGTGGCGGTCTAGCCCCGTCGAGAGAGCCCGACGTTGTACGCGGCTGCTTTTTTCTCTCATTTATTTTTTTCTTCTTTCCAGCCAATTGGAAGTTGAAATGATCGCCGGGCGATTGTCTGAGCTAATTAACAATTGGACGCACCGTCGCATCGCGTCGCTCATCCGCCGAAACGATCGATATTCCCGCGAAAAAAGGGACGACGCGTATGATCGCGCTCGGTGAAAGTTCCTCCGTCAGCTCGCGTCCTTGCGAATCCCGCAAATCGATTGTCATTCGCGGGTCGTCCGTAATACCGTCTCGAGCGTCTTGAATTCTTATATTGTATATCGGGAAAAAAAAACTCGAGCGCGCGCCGCAGCCCCCCCGCTCCGCGGGAGAGTCACGGGATGATATTGATTATTCTAATCTCTAGGTATTGATACCGACTCGATAATTTATAACTGTGCGCATGGGCGCATATCTGGTGTAATGATATTCAGATTTAAACCGCCTCCCGTGCTCACGGGGGCGGTGTTTGGTCGATACCTTGATGAAGGGTTGGCTGGCAACGACTCATCCACTAACGTCCACCAGCTCTCACCCCCGCCAACTTCTTTCCGCGGACTCCAAGCGCCATGCACATTCTACGTCCTCTACGTCATTTGCCTGGTCGTTGAAAAATATTAATTTTTATCACGTTCGAGAGGCGCGTTCTTATCGCGACGGACGCAACGTGACGAAATCGTTGCCGCGAACGGGGTCGTCAGACGAAATTTTCGAGTTGCTGCTTCGAACTGGAACTCGACCGAGCGATCTCACATCCTCGGTCTCGACAGAAAGTATGATAATCGAAGAAAGAAGTTCTCCGAAGAGGACTGAGTTCCTTCGATGCTGGCTACCGAGTAAAGAAAATTGCACAGTTTCGAGTAAACACCAATTAGTAGTAATATAACATCGATGTTATTATTTTTCATTCAACGATGTAAATGCAATATAACACGTGTGATATATAACATTTGATGACATTACTGATGGTTGGTGTTTACCGAACTGTGCGTGTTTAATACTTAGCTAACCACACTTATTTTCGAATCTTTAATTCGCCACACTCCGGTCCGTGAGACCGTTAGACTTGGTCGCCTTGTCATTTTAATTAGTATTCTTAAGCTTGTAATGTGGGAATTGGAAATACAGAGGCTAGATGAGTTGTTTATGATGTCAGGTTAAGAAAATTATTTATGTTTAAAAATTAAATTTATTTTTATTAAAAAGAGTGTTTCAGAAAATATTTTCAAATGATTTTACAAATACGACTTAAAAAAAAAAAAGTAATATTCATTCGTTGTAGCGGGCACCTGATATTTGAAGAAGATAATAGTATGCCATGTAAAAACTGAAAAAGCAAGAAACGTTTAGCGGTCCACTGGACCGGAATGTGGCGAACTGGGGTTAAGTAACATGTGGCCAAATTTCAAGGAGGCGACACGATGATGTTACGATCTCGTTACTCACTCGGAAAGTGCCCTTATTCTTGACTCCCAACGCTCGAACGTCTATGAATGTCTGAGCGGAAGTAACGTGTTACAACGATTTAGCTTGTCTTGTGGACGCCCGAGCATACACAAAGTACGCGATCTCGTTTCTACATTTCCAAACTGGATCAGGACCATCGACTGACAATAATTAATTGAGGACGATCGCAATCGCGTGCGTCGTCTCGTCGTACGAGCTTTACTTTTTAAATTTCTTGAAATGCAATCTCGCTCAAAACAAGCGAATAATGACAATTTTTATTCTAAGTGATAGCGAAAATACTGTTATTCGAAATCGCGAAGGTGAATGTTTCACTCGAGCTTAGAGTAAATTAACTCCGAGCGTATGTACGAGCGAATCATCATTCGAATCTGAGTGACTTGACTGTCGCGTTACACTGAAAGAAAAAAGTGTTACATTCAAGTAAATATTTGCTGAGGAGCATTCGAATATTTTGCTTGAATTAAGTAAATGTTGAATGCAGCACTTTTTTTCTTTCAGTGTACTACAGTCAAGTAATATTTACTTGAATGTAACACTTTTTTCCTTCAATATATTTTTCGAGTGAAATTTCACTCCGAGAAATGCATAGACGCCTCATTAGTTCCACTGCAATTTGCAGCGCGAAAATAGCGATTGGATCAACGATTTTTCTCTCTGACAACACGATAATAATTGCGGCATCCGCAGAATTTCGGCACTGTCGTCACCGACGCTCCGCAGGGGAGAGGGAGAAGAGGGTTCCTCCGTTCATTCGCGCGCGACCGTTTTCCCTCGCTCGTTGACACTCTGTTCATTCGACTGCGTCGTTCCCGAGTCGCGATCATCCGTGAAATTCGCTCGTGTTCATTCAATAAATCGACTTTCTCCCTCGCTGAAGAGACTAACTCCGTCGTCGCGAACGTCGGAGTAGCTCGGCTCGAACGCTCGACGTTAACGACGTTACACCGCTCGAAATCTTTCCCACGTAAATGTCTCTCCCGCACGAACTCCTCTCTTGCGCCTTATGACGCAATAAGCGACGAGGCACCCGTGCGAAATATGCGTCATGGCAACCGATTCGCCGCGATATTTTTAATTACGCATTATCTTATTAGAATGGGAAATAGATACCGCTCGCCGATTGCCGTTGGGAATAATGACGTTCGCCCACGTTCTTTCTCGACGTAGATGAATTTTCATCACCTTAACGCGAAGTTCTTTCTTTTTCAGGCCGCGGCGACTTTGTCGGAGGGATAGACAACGAAGCCCTAGATTTCTCGCAGTTGGAGGATTTTATCAACAGCGACAGTGAGCAACCTGCGACGTGAGTCTGCGGAGAATATTAATTTCACATCGGTCACGTTGAAATATTAATTTTATGATCATTAATCATAATATAGCTGAGTCGAAATTTTGATGCTACTTCGACGCCTTTAAAAATGGTCCACGCCCACTTAGATGGCTTATAATATAAATACTTTGGCGATACTACACTTGTTGACAGTTCTCTCTTGAACTTTTAATTCTACGGATTTAATTTTAACGTTACTATAAAACAATCTATTTTAACGTTGAAGCAGCAGGTAATTTAAGACGTCATCATATAGTACGCGGAGAAAAACACATATTGTATTCAAATAAATGTTATTTGTTTTAAATATTTCGTAGATTTATATAAATATATCATACAAGTCCATTATAAACATCAAATTTATTCAAAATATATTCTGAACCTAATTAAGTTTAATACTTCAATCAAGAATATTAAATTAAAACAAACTTCGGCTTGTGCTCACTCAAATTAACCGAATTTAACTTTCCTTCGATAAAATTTATAATATATTCGAACAGAGAATAAATTCTTCTTTTGAGCACACATGTAATGAGCTTTTTTAAAATTTGTAATGAGTATAGTTTAAACTATTATCAACAAAATATTCTTCGTTAAAGATAACTATTAAAAAGTAAGAAAGTAAATTGAATAATCGCTTTTCTTAGCAGTAGAATATTTTTCTCTCTCTGTGTGTGTAGGAGTTACATCATTAGAAATAAGCCTATTTTACTATTTTAATTCCTACTGTGATGTACAATTAAGGATTTAACATGGAGCCAAAATTTCAACTTGGGTAATCGAAGTAAAAACTACACGTGCGTACGCGTCACGAATTTCTCTGCTCAGAGATAGAGATTCATGGATTGATTTTCTTTACTTTTGATCTTTGAAATATTAATTGCAAATCGACGTCACTTTTTTATTTCACATCATTATGAGTTCACGTGTTTCCTTATTAGTCGCGTCCTGGTTCGATAGCTCGATAAACGCGCTCGATGAACGCGGTTAAGAACGGAAATCCCGAAGCGAACACGTTTCAGAAAACGTTCAACTTGCGGCGATCGGACGGGAAACTCGATCTCGTCGAGCATCGCGAGGCGATTCGGTCTGGCGATGGAGTTCAACCGCGTTCGGAAGCCATCGTTAACGCCTACAACGCGCGTGTTCGTTACACGTGCGTAATTGCGTATCGCCGTGCGCGATGATCTCGAATATACTGAGAAAAAGAAATTGAAATTTTACGAAGTAAATGTTTCGTGACATTTCCCTTGATATTTATTAGTTCGAACAAATTTGACTGATGACGGAATATATATTTTTGCGAAATGTACCCAAGTTTTCTTATTAATTGGTTTATTTGCTGGGAATAAAATTTTACCTCGTTGTATTTAAATAAACGTTATACTTCCGTGAAATATAAACCTTATATTTCACGAGTAAATTTTTAAGTCTTCTTCTCTTAGTTTACTTTTCGCCTCGGAGACAAACGTGTCACGAACGAAACGATTTTCCCCGCTTCGTACGCGCTTCGCTATTTCCTTCGCTTTCTTTCTCTCTCTCTTTCTGTTTCTCTATCGCACAGTCGGACGTCACCGATTTTTCGTCTCTTATCCAGAGATATATATTCGGAGATATATTCCCGCGAGCGCTAAGGTCAATCGCGACGATCGAGTGTTTTCCGTAGAATTCCGCAATTGCGAAAACGCGGGGCCCGGGCGAGAAAACGCGCGCGCGACGCTCCCGCGGCGCGTACGTGCATACGCACCCCTTCTCGAATTATGCTAATTAACGAATTCACGGGTAATACGCTTGCCATCCAGTTGCTAGCACGAGCACGCGTTTCCTGCGAACGACACGATGTACATCAGACTAAATTCCTAAATTGCTCCCATCTCGACGCGACTCGGCGCGTATCCAGGCTACTCCGTCACCACGTAGAAATGCCGCCGCACGGCGATTATCATCGGAATGATCATTGTGTTTTGACAATGTTACTCGTCCTGGTCGATCGGGCGCGACGACGCGCGCGTTATGAGCGCGATGCGTTTGTTGATTTACACCTAGCGCTTGCGGTTTCACTGCATCATCGGTGCGTATGTGTGTATCCCCGAGCGAGCAGCGGTTTCAAAGCAAAAAGGCGCAGTCAAAAAAGGAAGGATGAATCTTTTCTTATAATTGTTGTTATGTTTGTGCGCGCGCACGAGCGCGTCTATAAAGCGAGCTTCTATTGCGTGACATTAAATAGCGGATGTCAGTGTGAAACACACTGGCCTTGATGGTCACCACACACACACACACACACACACACAGAGACAGATAGTAGACGTAGACGAGACTACACAACCGCGGGTTTTCAACCTTCCATTTAACATCGGGCACAAAAACATCTTATTCCAGACCTGATCGCGTTTACTGACGTAATCGCATACACCAGGAAACACATGTAACGTACGGCTTTGTACGCGCGCGCGTATGGCGCGTACATGCACGGCCGGACCACAGACAGATATCGCGCAGATAGCGAGCGCAGAGGTGTAATGATATAATGACAGAGGCAGACGGAACGGAATTGATGGAATCACTGCATGCAGCGCTAACCCTGGTAATCCGACTTCCAGCGCTCGCGTCCCGTCGAGCGGCCATCGCCGCTACGCCGGAATTCGAGGTTCGGCTTGATAAAAAGATTTAAAAAAAGTGAAGATGGAAAAGAAAACCCATTCGGTCGAGCCCGATACCCGAGCGCGAGACAATTTATTTCGTCGTCCTTCCCTGCGTGACGTGACATATAAAAATATATCCACGCGTTCGCTCTGTTTTTTTCCCCCCCTTTTTTACGAATCCATTAGACAAATTTTTACACTGGCTCGGTAAGTTACGGACCAATAAAGGATCGGTTGAAAAAAATTGGTATCAATTTAAGACTCATTTTCTCAAATACGAGCAAGAATATATTATGCGAAGATATCTTTTTTGTTCTTATATACATGAAGAAATTCTTTATAATTCCACTAAAGATATATTCATGTTATTCAAGGACAATTTTTTATGAATTAGTAGGAAAAAAGTATTGAATAAAAAGGACGATATCTTCGAACTAAGACAATTCTTAGTGTTATCAAATGTTATCAAGAATAATTTTCACGAATTGAGAGAAAATTATTCTTGATAACACGGATATATTTCTAGTGAGACTGTATAGAGTTTCCTCGTGTTAGAGCAAGTTTTATCTTCGTAAGATTATATATTCTTGCTTATGTATCTGAGAATATCTACAAAATTTAAAATATATCTTTACAACAACCGCAAGTAGGCTCTTAAAAAGGCTCGTTTGAAATTTATTAGCGTCATTTCGGATTCTGAAAATTCTCTTGCTCTCTCTTCCCTCCCCCCCCCCCCCCC